>NC_079172.1:30684042-30736542 GCF_947568905.1 Ostrea edulis | reverse complement strand
TCGATCTCAATAACTTTTTACAGGTAAATATTTTGTAAAGACATATAGAACTAAAGTTGTTGAGTCTATAGAGGGCTAACAAATGACATCAAGAAATAGGCCCGCGGGCCTTATGGCTCGCCTGGAGAGTCGAATTTCAAACGAATGTCACCGCAACTTTGCTTCAGAAGCTTATGATATGAAAAATTGATTATATCTAAAGTGTCTTAAAGTCGGAAACTAAATTGGGACTCATTTGTCTTCTTTTTTTTTTTTAACTCCGAGTGCATCAACAAATCGGACGGAAGACCTACTCGTTGCTCGCAACGAGATCGTGTCTAGTTATTATTATTATTATTTTCCTTGGTAGTACACGCGTTTTTCTCAGCCATTTCTCGATCGATTTTCACGAAATTTTCAGGAAAGATGTCTTTTGGTGACGATACTTTGCTTGCAAAATTTCGTGCTTGACGTCACTTCCGGTCAGGAGTTATCTCTCTTTTAGTGACTTTTTGAAGGGCCTTGTTGTCCACACATCTCCTCCGTTAGTTTTGAAGCTAGAGTCTTGAAATTTCTACACAAGATAGAGTAAACATTTTAGAAGATTTGTGGGGGATTCGATTTTACCGGAGGCGATTTGTCTAAACGCTCGCCTGGACCTGAAAAAATGGATGGCAAAATTTTCGCCCATTTCGGCGATTTTTGACCTTTCATCTCCAATATCTTTTTCCTTGCAAATATTTTGTTAAGACATGTAGAACAAAAGTTGTGCACATTTACGAGATCTTTTCGAAAATATCAAGATTTAGGGGCTAGCCACTTAAATTAGGGATCTAGAAGGGCTCAAAGTCTAGATCAAATATCTCAAAAATCGTTAATATTTTGGTATAAGTCAAAGAACAAAAAATGTTCATCTCAACTATCCAAATCTATTCATATAAAAATTTAGGTCATATGTTACGTAATAAGGGATTTTAAGGGCCAAAACCATAAATTTTTTACCCCTTGTATCTCGAAAACGACAAATATTTTGAAAAGCAATAAAGAACAAAAGTTGTTCAGAATGATGATCTGAACAATATGCATATTTCGTTTTTACCCTATGTGGCCCCGTTAGGGAGCTACAGTTTGGCCCCTAAAAATTACTTCTAGAAATAACTCGAGAACGGTAAAGAATTTCTAAAGACTTGTTGAACAAAAAATGTTTGAAATGTCATGACCTTTCTACGATATCAAGCAAAAGGGGCTGACCCTTTAAATTAGGGGCCCAGAAGGGTCCAAAGGTTTATGAGAATATCTCAGAAACTATTAATATTTTGTAATAAGTCATTGAAGCGGAAATGTTCATCTAAACGAACTTGTTCTTATCAAATCAAAAAGTAGGTCATATGTTACGTAATAAGGGATTTTAAGGGCCAAAATCATAAATAATTGACGCCTCATATCTTGAAAACGACAAATATTTTGAAAAGCATTATTGAACAAAAGTTGTTCAGAATGATAATCTAAACAATATGTATATTTCGTTTTTTCCCTATGTGGCCCCGTTAGGGAGCTACAGTTTGGCCCCTAAATATTTCTTATAGAGATAACTGGAGAACGGTAAAGAATTTCTAAATACTTGTTGAGCAAAAAATGTTTCAAATGACAAGGCCTTTCTTACGATATCAAGCAAAACGGGCTGGCCCTTTCAATTAGGGGTTCAGAGGGGTCCAAATGTTTTTGAGAATATCTCAGAAACTATTAATATTTTATAATAAGTTGTAGAAGCGGAAATGTTCATCTCAACGAGCTTGATCTTATCAAATCAAAAAGTAGGTCATATGTTACGTAATTAGAGATTTTAAGGGCCAAAATCGTAAATATTTGACGCCTCATATCTTTAAAACGACATATTTTTGGAAAAGCATTATTGAACAAAAGTTGTTCATTGTGTCATAACCTATCGATCAATATAAAAAAAATGGGTCTGTGGGCCTCATGGCTCGCCTGTAGAGTCGATTTTTGTCGATATCAGTCGATTTCAAAAACTTGTAACTGGTAAATATTTTGTAAGGACATATTGAACAAAAGTTGTTCAGTTTATCGAGATCTATCGATTGATATCAAGAAATAGGCCTATGGTCCTAATGGCTTGCCTGTAGAGTCGATTTTTTGTCAATATCGGTCGATCTCAATAACTTTTTACAGGTAAATATTTTGTAAAGACATATAGAACTAAAGTTGTTGAGTCTATAGAGGGCTAACAAATGACATCAAGAAATAGGCCCGCGGGCCTTATGGCTCGCCTGGAGAGTCGAATTTCAAACGAATTTCACCGCAACTTTGCTTCAGAAGCTTATGATATGAAAAATTGATTATATCTAAAGTGTCTTAAAGTCGGAAACTAAATTGGGACTCATTTGTCTTCTTTTTTTTTTTTAACTCCGAGTGCATCAACAAATCGGACGGAAGACCTACTCGTTGCTCGCAACGAGATCGTGTCTAGTTATTATTATTATTATTTTCCTTGGTAGTACACGCGTTTTTCTCAGCCATTTCTCGATCGATTTTCACGAAATTTTCAGGAAAGATGTCTTTTGGTGACGATACTTTGCTTGCAAAATTTCGTGCTTGACGTCACTTCCGGTCAGGAGTTATCTCTCTTTTAGTGACTTTTTGAAGGGCCTTGTTGTCCACACATCTCCTCCGTTAGTTTTGAAGCTAGAGTCTTGAAATTTCTACACAAGATAGAGTAAACATTTTAGAAGATTTGTGGGGGATTCGATTTTACCGGAGGCGATTTGTCTAAACGCTCGCCTGGACCTGAAAAAATGGATGCCAAAATTTTCGCCCATTTCGGCGATTTTTGACCTTTCATCTCCAATATCTTTTTCCTTGCAAATATTTTGTTAAGACATGTAGAACAAAAGTTGTGCACATTTACGAGATCTTTTCGAAAATATCAAGATTTAGGGGCTAGCCACTTAAATTAGGGATCTAGAAGGGCTCAAAGTCTAGATCAAATATCTCAAAAATCGTTAATATTTTGGTATAAGTCAAAGAACAAAAAATGTTCATCTCAACTATCCAAATCTATTCATATAAAAATTTAGGTCATATGTTACGTAATAAGGGATTTTAAGGGCCAAAACCATAAATTTTTTACCCCTTGTATCTCGAAAACGACAAATATTTTGAAAAGCAATAAAGAACAAAAGTTGTTCAGAATGATGATCTGAACAATATGCATATTTCGTTTTTACCCTATGTGGCCCCGTTAGGGAGCTACAGTTTGGCCCCTAAAAATTACTTCTAGAAATAACTCGAGAACGGTAAAGAATTTCTAAAGACTTGTTGAACAAAAAATGTTTGAAATGTCATGACCTTTCTACGATATCAAGCAAAAGGGGCTGACCCTTTAAATTAGGGGCCCAGAAGGGTCCAAAGGTTTATGAGAATATCTCAGAAACTATTAATATTTTGTAATAAGTCATTGAAGCGGAAATGTTCATCTAAACGAACTTGTTCTTATCAAATCAAAAAGTAGGTCATATGTTACGTAATAAGGGATTTTAAGGGCCAAAATCATAAATAATTGACGCCTCATATCTTGAAAACGACAAATATTTTGAAAAGCATTATTGAACAAAAGTTGTTCAGAATGATAATCTAAACAATATGTACATTTCGTTTTTTCCCTATGTGGCCCCGTTAGGGAGCTACAGTTTGGCCCCTAAATATTTCTTATAGAGATAACTGGAGAACGGTAAAGAATTTCTAAATACTTGTTGAGCAAAAAATGTTTAAAATGACAAGGCCTTTCTTACGATATCAAGCAAAAGGGGCTGGCCCTTTAAATTAGGGGTTCAGAAGGGTCCAAATGTTTTTGAGAATATCTCAGAAACTATTAATATTTTATAATAAGTTGTAGAAGCGGAAATGTTCATCTCAACGAGCTTGATCTTATCAAATCAAAAAGTAGGTCATGTGTTACGTAATTAGAGATTTTAAGGGCCAAAATCGTAAATATTTGACGCCTCATATCTTTAAAACGACATATTTTTTGAAAAGCATTATTGAACAAAAGTTGTTCAATGTGTCATAACCTATCGATCAATATCAAAAAATGGGTCTGCGGGCCTCATGGCTCGCCTGTAGAGTCGATTTCTGTCGATATCAGTCGATTTAAAAAACTTGTAACTGGTAAATATTTTGTAAGGACATATTGAACAAAAGTTGTTCAGTTTATCGAGATCTATCGATTGATATCAAGAAATAGGCCTATGGTCCTAATGGCTCGCCTGTAGAGTCGATTTTTTGTCGATATCGGTCGATCTCAATAACTTTTTACAGGTAAATATTTTGTAAAGACATATAGAACTAAAGTTGTTGAGTCTATAGAGGGCTAACAAATGACATCAAGAAATAGGCCCGCGGGCCTTATGGCTCGCCTGGAGAGTCGAATTTCACCGCAACTTTGCTTCAGAAGCTTATGATATGAAAAATTGATTATATCTAAAGTGTCTTAAAGTCGGAAACTAAATTGGGACTCATTTGTCTTTTTTTTTTTTTTTTTTAACTCCGAGTGCATCAACAAATCGGACGGAAGACCTACTCGTTGCTCGCAACGAGATCGTGTCTAGTTATTATTATTATTCTTTCTTTCTTCTTGGGACTTTTTTGTCCACGAGTGTTCTCAGAAACTACTCAAGGGATCAATATGAAACCTTTTTAGGATGATAGTATAGCATATGTAGATGTGCGGAACGAATGTCATTTTTCTGAAAATGCATGCATGTGCATGCACGTGCATTGGATTTTTTGTTTACCAACTTTGGAATGCGTCTAACTTTTTTATTTTTCAATGAAATCGTTTGCTATTTATATCGTAGGTATAACTTGGGACCCTTAACTGTTTGGCATCGTCAAAATTTCAATTCTGCACGCGCATGCACGTGTGCTTCAATTTGATTGGATAATGCAAAACCGTTTATAACATTGATGCCAATTAAGGAAATTTAATTATATTTACAGGATAGGTAGACATGCTAAACATCTACAGATCAATGTAATAAAAATTGCAAACGCGCATGCGCACGCACGTGTATTGTCTTTTGAAGGTTCAATTCTTTCAATGACCATAACTTTTTTGTTTTTTGTCAAAATCTTTTCAAACTTGTATTGTATATGTATCTTGATATTCTTAACAAAAGTGTATAGTCATAATTAGCATCCGGCCCGTGCATGCACGTGTGCTAAATTGTGATTGGACGATTTTAAAATCGCCATAACTTTCTTATAAATGATGGAAACAATATGAAATTTATACTGTAAGTATATCTATCAAATGTCTATTGAATGACATCAACATTGATGCTCAGTCATACTCACGTGCCCGTGTATGCACGTGCATAGCTTTTCTTTCATTTTTCGGGTACTAAAATGGTCATAACTATTGAATTAAAAACGGAAATGAATTCAAATTTACCCTGAGGATCTATGATATGAATGTCTATGAAATGGTGTCAACAAATTTTCCATTATCAAAATCGCGTGCGCGTGAATGCGCGTGCATTGTAATTTTTGACGTCTAAATTTGAGTATTGGTCTATAACATTTTGAGATTGCAATGAATAGGTTTGAAAATTAGGTTGCAGGTATGTTTTGGGCCTCTCAATTTATTAATAGTCTCAAAATCACTTCCCTGCACGCGCATGCACGTGCGCTTAATTCTGATTGGACGATTTTGAAATCCCAATAACTTTCTTAAGAGTGAAGCGATCGATACCAAATTCATATAGTAAGTATATTGTTCAAATGTCTATTGAATAGCATCAACAAAATTGTTGTGTGGTACTCACGCGCACGTGTATGCACGTGCATTGATCTCGGTCTTTGTAGTTTTGAGTTGTTGTTAATTTCTCGATTTTCATTGAACTTTTGTGAAACTTCTCTTGTACTCATATGGTAAGACTTCTAATGTATCGAGATGGTCAAATTACTTATCAGCACGTGCATCCACGTACGTGCACGTGCACAAAATTCTCAGATCTTTATAACTGATATGTACTAGCATGAAATGGACTGTACGTTATGAAATAGTTATATATTCACATGCTAGACAGTTTGCCATGGTCAAAACCACTTGTAATGAAATAAATGGTACCGCTTGCTAAATGGGGGAATGTTTGGGGAACATGTGTAACGGTCTCCGTTACAATAAGTACTAGTTAGTAATGAATTACTTACCAGAAAAGAAGGAAAAGTCTTTATAGAAGGTCTTAGTCAATGTTGTCGATATGAAGTCTGTCCTCTCTCAAAACTAGACAAAGAATGCTCAATTTTGGCGGTAAAACCCAATGACCAAAACAATAAAAACCAACCAAAAGCAACTTCACAAAACACAACCAATGAAGTTCAAGAACACTACAAGACCTTTGACATATGCCTTAAGGTAATGACTATTAAATGTGTTCACCTATTTATGTACATGTAAGGGATAGAGAAATAAAGGAGTGGATCTAGGGTTTTCTAAAGTAAAATACATTGAAGCATATATCTATAGCAAAATTTATTCATTAACCCAAAGATCACTCTATTACATGTACATGTACAACATGATCAAGATACCCCTCAATATGGGCCGTCTGTAGGGTTTCTGTGTACGTAGTGTTTGTGTAATGATGGTATCCCAAACAGTAGCTGACACATAGATAGTCTACCCCCCCCCCCCCTTTCTCTCTCTCCCTTACTCTCAATCATTGACTAAATGAGTAATTATTGTCATAAGATGCAACACTATTGCCATATTATTTCATCTATCTTTATTATTGCTACAGTTTTACACAGTTCTCTCTCTCTCTCTCTCTCTCTCTCTCTCTCTCTCTCTCTCTCTCTCTCTCTCTCTCTCTCTCTCTTTATAAATATAAAACCGTGATAAATTATAAATAGCTCAATAACTATCTCTCTCTCTCTCTCTTTATAAATATAAAGCCATGATAAATTATAAATAGAAATATCTCAATAACTCGCTCCCTTTATAAATATAAAGCCGTGATAAATTATAAATACAAATATCTCTTCTTCCTTTTTTTTTTTTTACTACTGTAACAGTTCTCAATAACTTATTTGTGCTTTTTTGCTATTGTTTGATTTCTGATTGTGTAATTTATAATCCATGTGGTATCCGAAGTCAATGCTATCAAAACTCAGGTATACAGGGGCTTTCCTCGAGATCTAAAGACTGCCGGTCATCATTAGCCGTGATGGTTATCAAAACATCTTTCTCAGGTAGCTGTAGACCACGGTTTTGATAACAATAACAGCCAGTACCTACAGGTATTCTTTAGATTTTGAGGAAGCCCTGTGTTCGAGAGTTTTGATAGCATTGACCTGTCCACAACTGCTATTTTCTCGTAATTCAATTTTTTTAAAAAGACCCCCGGCTACGTTCATGATTTAAAATATATATATATATCATATATTTGATAAGACATGTAAAAAGCCCTACCTAATTTACGTATTATTTTTAGCAATTGTGTTTTATTTTGATTTCACCATGTTTACATCGTTCGATAGCTACGCGTGGATTATAAGTAAAATATTCACATCAAAGCATATTTTTTTTTTAAAAATATATAAATGAAGAACATTAGTAATCAATTGAATGACTGTAAATTATAAATAATGCAAATAAACAAAATGTTAACGTAATGTAGATGCGTGTACATGCATGTCAGTATGCACGGTATGCAGTAGGCTATATCAATAAATTCCATTCGTCGTTTTCTTGTTGAACAGTTTTAATGTAAAGGAATAATATCTAATAAAACAAATTCGTCATTGATGTAAAAAAAATATCTACCCGTACCACACTGCTATCAAACGAAGTTAAATAATAACAGGTTTCTTCACAAAAAGCTGATCGGCGAGAGATGCGATTGTCGCATATGACGTCACGGTATCACGTGACCCGATATCTCATTAGTAGAGATTTCGACATCAGGAAGTCGATTTGAGTCGATTGAAATGTTAAATTGAACCTGAAATCTTGCTTTAAAAACTGGGAGATCATTTTTTATTTGTATTGTGATAAAAGTTACTTCAGTTTCTAAATAATTCACGAACGTGGGACATGTCCTTTAAGTCTTTAATTTGGGTATATGAATTTTGATTTCTGTATTAAAGTATTGAATGGTGTCCCTTTTATTTTTGGTATCGAATGTATATACGACTCTGTGTATCAGTTTTGACGTTAGAATATCATTCGTTGATGTATTTCTCATGACTTGTTCACACGAAGAATTTAATTCGCATTAAACTTAAGTTAAAGCGAATTAAATCTGAACCGCATTCACACGGAGAATAATGCCTCGTTCACACGGATGCGCATTAGATTTTACTTCGCATTAAATTTGATGCGAAGTAAAATAATGCGCATTAAATTAACGTAGTTCCACACTCCTGTGACGTCATAGGATTTTGCAAAGTCAATGATTTAATGACAGGAACATAAATTTTGTTGGAGCCTTTTTCAATAGTTATTGTAAAAAATCTTGTTAGCCATAAAATATTTGAAAAGTCTTAGTTATATTTGAAAAGTCAATGATATGTTTCAAAATATTGAATCCAAGGACAATAACTCTGTTTTCATTAAATTATTTTATCAAGTTCATTATGCGATAGATTTCCTTTATTTTTGACAAACATTTTACCAAAGTGATAAGGAATCATTATCTGTGTCTTTTCATGAAATTACATAAAATTTTAATCCCGAGTGATTTTGAATAGCTCAACTGTATGGTGCCAGACTTCATTTTTTTATGGGGGTATACATACTCTGGAAGCTATAGATTTGAAATTATTAAGGAAAGGTATGGATTTTTTTCATAAATAACTATAACAGATGTAACTCTACTAATATAAACAGAAAAAATGATATGTAAACCATGCAATAAGGAAAATGCGTCCACATTTGTTTTTTTAACATTTTGGAGAATAACGCTAATTCAATAATTTTGCACATATCATTCTAAAACTTGATGAACATATTGAAAATGACATGTGTTTTAGTTATTGACATGTTTCCCGATAAATAAATGCAATTCAAAAAATATTTTGTTGTTTTTATTTTAAAATAACAACAAATAACTGTTTCCAATGAATTTCATAAAAATCTACATAGGGGTACATGACTTCAGTAGTGTCTGTAATGAAAATTAATATGGAAATCCTTAACTGTTTTGCCTTTTTTCATTACTCTGAATGTTAATTTATTGATTCCAAACAAAAAAATGCTACCTAAATCCCAAAATTCCAGGACTAAGGACCCACCTTAATTCGAATTAGATATAGCGTTCACACGGCGGTAATATTTAATGCGAAGTAAACTAATATTGTGTAGATACAGAATTCATTGTTATTACGTCGCGATTTTTGCTCCGTGTGATAGCAAAGCGAAGCTAATGCGCATTAAATGTAATTTGGGTCACATGCATCATAGCTGTGGTCAGCTATAGTTATTGCTGTTATTTTTGAGCGAAAAACTTATCAAAATGATAGAAATATAGGAATCTTTTGGATACTAATTTATTTTTATTTAAATATTTTTTTCTAATAGAATTTTAAAGTACTTTCATAATTTTCATAGGCATAATAGTATTATCACGCAACAAGCTACAAACTGTTAAAACAGAAAAGCTTGTCGTTAGGTATTGATTTCCAATTTTTGAACGACTGACTAGATAATATACTTTAAATATTTTTGTACGTAATGATCATAGAATGGATGCGAAGTATGAGTGTATATCAGTAATTGATTTTTATTTGTTTGTTGCACTTTCATGAATAAATTTATTTGTTTAATTCAATGTTTGTCATTTTCTGTCTTGAATTGGATATATCAGCGGATGATTTAGGTCATCGAAGAATAGAAGGAAAAATAATGTTTTAACACCTCCTCGATACCGCTACCGATACAACCAAAGCTGATGATATCTCGTGATTACCAAAGCAATCCCTTTTTTAGTAATTGGCTTTCGTACTTTTCAATGCACACAAATAAGTTTTCATGAATTGGGAGTGAATGTTTGAAAAATAGAAAAAAAAAACCAAACACGTTTTTTAATCGAATTTAAATGACCAGAATAACAATCTTCGACATACGGCATTGGAAAGAAAAGCGCAGCAATCGTCTTTATATCGGTATAGCTATGATTACAAGGATGTATTTTTAAATTGATTGGGATTTCCCTTACAGCTGAACAGTTCCATATTTAATTAAAAGCTTTTGTTTTGGTCATTTTGTTGTAGTTGATCATGAATCTCGGAGCTGCTATTGCAACGTTTTCTAGCTGTAACAAGGCTGGATCCATACCACAGTTTACTCAACATTTGAGCTCCAATCCAAATAATTATACAGCGCTTGTATGGCGTGGCCGTGCTTATAGCATTATAGGTGACAACGCCAAAGCAAAAGCAGATTTCGCCAAAGCAGCGAGTGTGACGGTCCCTCCACGGAAGGATTTAGCTCAAGCGGAGTGTGAATTCCTATCTGGAAATTCAAAGCAAGGAATAGCTATTCTTTCTTCTGTCGTAAAACGCTATCCAGATTGTGCTGAAGCCTGGAGTAGCCTGGGGACTAGATTTTTCTACGGAAATGTGCTAGATGTTGCCTTAGAATATTTGAATAAAGCTGTAAATCGCGGAAAATCGAATGGAGAAACGTCGGAGCCTTGGTATCCATGGGCCAACAATCATTTAGGTGATATTTGTTATGCTGATGGGAGAATTGACTTATCGTCAGAGTATTACAACGAAGCTACACGAACATGCAGTTCCTTGACCGTCGCACATCTAGGTTCAAGTCGATGTGATATTTTGCGAGATAATACTGCCCAGGCCAAAGCCAGCTTTAAAGTGGCAAAAGAGTTAAATTCAACATTAGTGGAATGGGCCAATTTTGACGATTTCCGTTCAGATGTTGTTGCTGAAAGCAAGGGTAGAGCTCAAGCATCTGGCAGAGTGCGAAAAAGTGGCGCTGGGGGAGGAGGTGGGGGTGGAAGAAGCAGTGGGGGAGGAGGTGGTGGTGGAAAAGATAAAAAAGGTGGCGACGGAAGTGGAGGGGAAAGTGACAGTGATGAAGATAGCGGGAGGAAAGGAAGAAGGACTAGAGGCCAGATAGACGGTAGGTGGTATTAGTCTGAATTCATCATATTTTCTTTATAGAAGTGCTGAGATATTTATTTGCTAGAAAGGAATGAAATTTATGTACTATCCAAATATAAAAAATTTAAACAGTTTAGATATAAACTCAATTGAGAATGAATAGGAAAACCCACGCATCTTTCCTGTAAAGAAGATGGGTGAACTTAGCGAACAATAAGTTCGCATTGATGGTAAACGTATTTACAATATATATAGTATCGTACTAAAACGCTGTCCAAAATATTTAGAATAAAAAACAAAATACATGTGTATATGGATCATACATCAAAGAAGAATATCGAATCAAAATCATCATCAGAATTTGTTTCACAAGCAGCATCATGTATCATATCAGACATTAAGCGGTATTTAACACACACATACTTAATAATTACACTGATGCCTGGAGTACCTAAGGTACCAATATGACACTGCATATATGCTGGCAACATTCAACAGTACGTGTTCCGCATTTCCATTGACATATTAAGTGATGTGAATGAGAAACCTCGGATGTTTTATGGTGTAAATAAATGTGGAATAGCGTTTTCTGTATGGTGCAGTATCAATGCTTTGATTTGTATTCAGTTTTTCTCCCAACAAATGTTTGGAACAGCATTTACAACCTACTGGTACTAATATACCAAATATAATAAAGGCATCAGTTCTCGCCTCTTTTGGTACAACTCTGAGGCCGGTTTTACAGTTACAGAACGCATATTTGCTATTAGATTTCCCAGCAAATTCCAATGTGTAATTGGACAGAAACAGACACTTGATTTTACAGACACTTGATTTGCTTTTGTTTTTGTACTGAACTGTAGCTCACTGCCTTTTTAGACAGTCGAGTATACATGAAGATTAATTGAATATGCATTAAGGTCTATTGAATATGAACCCAAATTTATCGAAGATACATCAAGATATATTGAGAGTAAATAAGAAAAATATCGAAGATGAATCTGGATTCATCGATCATACATCAAGGTTTTCACATTTAGATAACAATATCGAGTATAAATCAAAATTTTCGCATATGAATAACAAGATCATTATATACAAACAACGATAATATCGAATATAAATCAATATTTTCGTATATAAATCAAGATTTTTATAATAGTGCAACGCTTTACACGCCATATATATCACTATTATGTTTAGTTAGATATTCATGACTAAGTAAATGTTTTAGAAACGAGACGTTTCATCATTTGTCATGTTACCTTTTCCTCTGAAAACATAATCATAAACTCACATTATGTAATGATCCTTTCAAGAAAACCTTCGCTGTGTTTCATTCACGTTGTAAATATAACTATGTCATTTTGTGTTATAGGTCAAACGTCACAGTCCATAACTGACGTTATAAAAAAGTTGAAGAAAGAAGCCCCGGCGATAAAAGAATTCAATGGCAGAAAGTATTATCAATCAAAGGACGGAGAGTATTGGTACGTCAAAGATACCGCTGGTCACGCCGGAGCTCTGCTGAAGAAGTATAAGGATAGGAGATCATCCCTGGAGTTTGTAGGGTCGATGACAATCGATAAAGACGGGAATTTAGTAGATATAGATCCAGGGAAGAAACATGAATCAAATAAGATTCCATTCATTGAAAAAAGCAAAATGAAAACCTGCAAATAACAGTGCAGTCATCGAAAATAGGATATCCCTTGATAAAATCAGTCAAAGGTTTCGTGAAGCATAATTTTTCATGATTTTAATTAGATTTGGACATCTAAATTGCATTTATATCCATAGCGTGTGATTATTTTTTTATGATTGTATCTATTTTAACATATTTGTACCAAGGATTTGTTTCCCACACATTTTCTTGTTCATGTAAGTTGGATTATATCAGCTTGCTCGACTTGCACTGTCACCATTTCCTCGATTTTGATACACAAACACATCTGCATCTGTGTTCTTACGTATGATTTCAGTAATAAAACGCAATTTGATTGGTTCATTTGACACTTCATCAACACTCTTTCTTTATATCAAATAAACCATGTTGCTGCCAAGTCACGCAATATGTATGGCAAGCCCTTTTACTATTTATTCGAAAAATAAGATATCTCTTTAAATCAAAGAGATATATACAGTCAAACCTGTATTAAGAGACCGTCCAACGGAGAATGGAAAAAAGGTCACATATGACAGGTGGTCTCTTAATACAGGTTGCCTATTTTCCGCAGTGGAGAAAATGACTACATGTATTTGGAATTTATCATTAAGAATATCAAGTATGGTTTTAATAGTTGTAAAATAAAATTAAATACACTGTAGTTCAAAATCTAGAATACAATGGGTTGTATCATAATTTTTTATTCATCAAAAATTACATTTAATCTGTTTAAGAATGATAAATTTTCTAAAACTTATAAATACTTTGTTGTAAAGGGTATTTATGTATAGCCTACTTGTACAGTGTAACTAAAAAATGCAATGCTTGTGGTAAGAAAGCAAATGGTGAAGTGTTGCGTCTCCTTTTGTACAATACATGCTGGAAAAATGTTTAACTTATTCAATTTGAGAAACATTTAAAAATAAATCACAATATCCATTGTACATGCACAGCAAATCTTTTAAGATTAGAACTAATGCAGGCAATTTTCTTGAACTCGGACGTATCAAATACTCGGGACATGTCGAAGTGAGCCGCTAGTTCCGGTCATTATTCTGGAAACCTCGAGTATCTCATGCAGGAAAACTGCGAATACTCCGTTTAAAATTTCAGTCCTAAGCACAATATTTACCTGATTTATATCGCAATCGGGCAGATGTTTTACTCTTGTTGAACATAATAGTATAACAAGTAGTAGATTTTCATTTCCGATCTAGCTTACCTGGCACTTAAAGTTTGTCGAAATTCACACCTTCAAATACACCGGCCTTAATTCCCTGATTCTTGATTTTGTTAAACAAACAACAACTCGGGTTTTATTAATTAACCACACACGACACTGAATGTTGACAGCTTGGGTATAATAATTTATTCAGAGGGCTGACTAAACAAGATCATCGCCAAACTGTGCGTATTAAAACGAAAGTGTTAGGGGCGATAATTCCCAGAATAGTCGCGTGTTTGAAAACGAAAGTGTTAGGGGCGATAATTTCCAGAATATTCGGCTCAACCGAAATCGAAAGTAGTAATCACGTTGTAATCGAAAAATGTACAGTCGTTAAATAGAGGTAAAATTTCGTTAAAATACACGAAAAGGTTGTAAAAATCATGGTCGTTGGTCGCGTCAGGCAGGTGGTCGTTTAATACAGGTACAAAATATAGAGTAACGTCTTCGGGGGAACTTTTTATGGTCACATACGACAGTGAGTCGCTTAATACAGTGGGTCGCTATGGCAGTTTTGACTGTAATTTTAAAGAGATATCTCTTTAAAATGAGAGATATTTCTTAATATAAAAAGAGATATCTCTTTCACTTTTAGAGATATATCTCACACTTAGAGAGAAATCTCATTTGCTTTTAGAGATATCTCTTTCAATTAGAGAGATATCTCTTCAAGTATAAGAGATATATCTCTAAGTGAAAGAGATATCTCTTTTAATCTGAGAGATATCTCCTTTACTTTGAGAGATATCTCCTTCACTTAAAGACATATCTCTCTGAGAATTCCTTGAGATATCTCTCTCAAAGTATAAGAGATATCTCTTTAATCGTTGAGAAAGAGATATCTCTGTCCAATATTTATTATTAGTTTGAATTCTCCCAAAACCGGAAGCCTGCCAAGGCAAATCTTACCGGCTGCAATCCCGGGCGAAGATTTTGCGTTTACTGCATGTGAAGAAATAAATACAATGAAATGAGCTAGACTGGTCTTAGCCTCTCGACAATTTGATAATGTTACCCCAACCACCTCTTCAACCTTTTCCGCCATTTGATTGATTGATTGTTTATTGTTTTACGTCCCTCTAGAGAATATTTCACTCATATAGAGACGTCACTACTGCCGGTGAAGGGCTGCAAAATGTAGGCCTATGTTCGACGCTTATGGCCATTAAGCAGGGAGGGATCTTTATCGTGCTACATCTGCTGCGACCCGGGACTTCGGTTTTTGCGGTCTCATCCGAAGGACCGCCCCATTTAGTCGCCTCTTACGACAAGCAAGGGGGTACTGAGGACCTATTCTAACCCGGATCCCCAAGGAATTCCACCATTTGTACACTAGAAGTATTTTGATTGGTTAAAAAATAGAGTTACATTATATCAATGGCAATGCAACAGGGAGAAGTCATTATGATCCTCGGGGGAAAAAGAGATATCTCTTTAAGTTAAAGAGAGATACCTCTAACTGAAAGAGATATCTCTCTTGATATTTTAAAACAATATTCTAAAAATGCACAATGAATGCTCCCCAGAGCGGAAGCGCGCCAAAATTACGTCATACGAAAGGCGAAATTATAGACGGGGGTAATCATATCTTTTTGCATTGGTAAAGAGATATCTCTCAAAGTTAAAGAGGTATATCTCAAAGTTAAAGAGATATCTCCCAAATTTAAAGAGATATCTCTTTTTCGAATGAATCTATAGTAAAACGGTTTGTCATAGTAATACTTAATGAGAATAAAAATGGCGGAAAAGGTTGAAGAGGTGGTTGGGGTTATATTATCAAGTTACCGAGAGGTTAAATCCAATCTAGCTCACATATTTTATCAATTTATTGTCTTTGTTTCTGTTACCTGTATACACGTCACATGCAGTAAACGCAAACTCTTCCCCCGGGATTGCAGCCATCATGGTAAGATTTGCTTTGGCGGGCTTCCAGTTAAGGGAAATTACTTTTAAAAGTATTCAAACTAATAAAAAATATTAGAAAGATATATCTTTTATATCTCTTTTTCAACGATTAAAGAGATATCTTATATTTTGAGAGATATCTCTCTAGGAATTTTTAGATAGATATCTCTTTAAATGAAGGAGATATCTCTCAAAGTAAAAGAGATATATCTTTAAGTGAAAGAGATATCTCTCTAATTGAAAGAGAAATCTCTTAAGATATGAGAGATATCCTTTTAAGTGAAAGAGATATATCTCAATGTGAAAGAGATATCTCTCAAAGTGAAAGAGATATTTCTCAAAGTGAAAGAGATATCTCTCTAAGTGAAAGAGATATATCTCTAAGTGTAAGAGATATCTTTCTAAGTGAAAGAGATATCTCTCTAAGTGAAAGAGGTATCTCTTTTTAAAGAGATATCTCTAAAAATTAAGAGAGATATCTCATTTTAAAGAGATATCTCTTTAAAATAAGAGATATCTCTTTAATCTAAAGAGATACCTTATTTTTCGAATGAATAGTAAAAGGGCTTGTCATATTTTTGTTATAAGAGATATCTTTCATTCAAAATATTACATAGATATCTATTAAAGTGAAAGAGATGTCTCTTTAACTTCAAGAGAGATTTTTTTGAATTTTAAAGAGGTATCTCTCTAGGTGAAAGAGATATTTCTCAAACTAAAAGAGATATCTCTCTAATCTAAAGAGAGTCCCTTACTTTGAAGAGATATCTCTTACTTTTAAAAGATATCTCTCAACTTTGATAGTTAGAGAGATTTCTCAAAGTTAAAGAATAAATAGTAACACGGCTTGTCCTATATTTCAGAGGTCCCTGTCAGAAGAATGTTTACTTACCGATTTGATTTGATATTGCTAATTACTAAAGGAATCAATAAAATTGACCAAAAGAGTTCCATAAAGTCTTTTACACATTTTGTAGCTTCTGACGTTTTGCAGAAACCAATCGTGCCCATTTTCCCCGAGGTACAAAATCCTGTTGTAAACGGGCAAGGTTATAATCAGCTTAATTTCCCTTGATCGTGTTGATGCTGAGCAAAATGAAGATGCTCTTCAGTTGATAAAGCGTAATCTCATTCTGTGTGAAGAAAAACTGCAACGGACCAGACCGGGATTCCAACCCGGGCCCACTGAATCTCTAGCCAGGTACTCTACCAACTGATCTATCTGGCCACTGGCGATCGAACCCGGTTGATCGCTACATTCCTCTTTCCTTATATTGTTTTCGCCCTCAAAGACACGCAAACCAGATTCTTTTGCCCATGGCAGGACTTTCCTCTGCATGTCCAGGGATGATCAACGGCACCAAGTGTAACAGGAAGGGAGAAAATGCAACGGACCAGACCGGGATTTGAACCCGGACCCCCTTAATATCTCTAGTCAGGTGCTCTACCAACTGAGGTATCTGGCCATCGAACCCGGCAGACTGCTACAGTCCTCCCTCCTTTAATGTCTTCATACCTGAAGACATCAACCCAGGACCTTTATCCCCTGGAAGACATTTTCACCTGTCAGTTCCAGGGGCTTGTCTACGGCACCTAGAATGAAACATGCTTGCAAGTACAGGTGCTAGATACCATTTGAGCTTTCTGGCCACCGGTGATCGAACACGGCTAACCGCTACATATGAAGCTCCGTAGAGATGCCTTGGGCATTACCATGCAAAGATATACCAAAGTTGTTTAAACGATCACTACAAAGAGAGATGATTTTCAATACATCAAAAATACCAAATATCTAGAGGAAACGTCAGCCGGAATAAGGGTATATATCCCACAAAATGGACAATAAAAGCCGATACAGTTTTAAGCATTTTGTCAAATTATGAAATTCTTTGAAATGTATGGGAAGAAAGTCTCCAATACGTTTGTGAGATAGACATGAAAAACAGCATTAGGGGCATGGCTGCTTGCAAGGTTTGTTTTCTTCCGGGTACCTGTAAAATGTGAAACGAAATATGCCGAAACGAAACGAAATTTGCCGAAACGAAACGAAACCTACCGAAACGAAACAGACTGTAGAACCGCACTGTGTAATCATGATATAAAAAATTGTATCTCAGGTCCCTGTGAAAGTTACCGCATATAAATGAAATTCTGGTTGACTGATACATTTTTTAAAAGCGGTCCATATCGGTTAGCACCAAACATCATTTGAAGAAGCTGGTGACTGAGAAAGTTGAAAGCAGGAAGACGTTTAACTTCTTAGTTTATTTCTAACTGCTGAGGTGCGAGTACTTACAATAATGGCAAAAAATTAAATAGTATACCGTATATGAATGCAATTCGGTAAGATATATATACATGTATTATTAAAAATTATTATTGATATGCAGTAAGTCTAAAGATAACTCTATAAATTTCGGGTGTTACTAAAACGGGACGGAAAACGGAAAATATTTTATGCAATAATATCAGGAGGAGGTCAGCATTTCATAAAATCAAAAGGCTTACGAGTATGAACAAGGGAAGGAGAAATTACAAAGAGAACGGGAAGACATACTCAGATTCCACAGTTTGATATACTACATACAAATACACAATATGATTTGTCTTCAGAGCAAAAAATACTGAAACATGCATTTATGCCCAAAGGCGGATCCAACGCCAGCGACCCCATCCCTTGTTTAGTGTGTTTCCCCAGACCTCTTAGACTGTAATCCTCCGTTCTGAAATTAATGGATCCGAAACTAATTGCACATGGTATTTATAATTTAATCAACTTCGGATGGGTTTTTATTGGACCATTTGTGCTTACTCCCCACCCCCCTTTTTCCAACTTTGTATCAGTCAACCCGAAAGCCTACATCAAAGGGGAGGCGAATTTTATTTATGTGTGGTAACTTTCACAGGGGCATGAGATACCATTTTTAATTATCATAATTAAAAGAGTTCGGTTATACAATCTGTTTCGTTTCGTTTCAGTAGGTCTCGTGTCGTTTCGGTGGGGTTCGTTTCGTTTCTTTAGATTTCATTTCGTTTCGATTTCGTTTCGCATTTTACAGGTACCCGTTTTCTTCTTTGGGTGTTTACTGATTGAAAAAAAACCCACGTTAATTATAGTGATAATTTGTATTCTAGTTCTTGTTAAGGCTAAATCATGCATGCTGGGCTTGAATTAGAATACAGTTCCTTAATTTTGAAATATTCGTCTTCTAACTGCACATGTAGAAGTTCCGAAACATTCCTTCTAAAGTATCCCAACTTCATCCATCCTAGTAGATTGTATTTCAACTCATCACAACAATGCTAAAACTAGCTGCAGAACTGTAGCTCTCTGAAAAAATATTGTTCCGTCACGATATTTTTTCAGAGAGCTACAGAAATTCTGCAGCTATGCTAAAACTTGATTTTAGTGGTGACCAAAATTGTGTCCAGTCTGGATAACCAGACTATTTTTCAAGCTGTTCACAACTTTATTGACGCGCATCTAAAAAGAAATCAATATCTAGATTGCAAGTTCTTCCTTCCCACAAATATTTCATTTTGAATATTTTTATCCATCTTTATCCACCATATCTATATGCTTTCATGTATATACACATGCAGAAACCGGTAATTTTGCCTCTAATATTGATAGTAGGGGTCTATACCATTCCACTCCCTAATAAGGGGATGGGGTGGGGGTATGACATATACCCCTACTATTATTGTTCCTTTGGTATATAAAGCAATGTTAGATTTCGAAAATTATTTGAAGATATCATCAATTCGATTATTGCTCTCTTTAATTGAATTAATGCGCGCATTAAATCATTATTGCTCTCATCAAATGAATTAATGCGCACTTCAATTCAATTATTGTTCTCATCCATTGAATTAATCGCAGAAATAGTACTCGCAATAATTATTTCAATAGAACAGAACGATAACACGTATTGGCAGTCTTTGTCATGGCTTTACTTAATAAAAACGTATTTTCAATTCAACGACAATGTTCATATTAATACAAAACATCAGTATGTATAAATCCATGATCTACAACGACTTTTGGATAGTTATGTTGTAGCATCAATAGTCCATCCATGTTTCGGTCAATCAATCAATAATTCACTCAATATTTTCTATCAATCAATATTTCAATCCACCAATGTGTCAATCAATCAATCAATATTTCAATTCACCAATGTGTCAATCAATCAATATTTCCAATCAATCAATCAATATTTCATTCCACCAATGTGTCAATCAATCAATATATCAATCAATCATTTCAATCAATCAATCATTTCAATTTGTCAATCAATCAATATCAATCATGCAATGTCAATAAGCCTAATTATTAGCCACGGACCTGGAATGAAACAAAATCTGTGGCAGGCTTAGCAAAATTCGGCAATTGACCATCATTGACCACTGACACCTCATAAGTTGTAGAGCCATGACGCTTCGTGAAGGCAGATATTCGAGGCACGTTGGCGTGGACAAAATGAATCCTGAAATACACAAAAAGGGAGACAGCAAAAACGCAAAAAGGATGATATGCATGTATGTTATGAAAAAAGGGGGAGGGTAGGGAGGGTTTGTATTTTCGTCGACATGGAACTCAAAAAGAACTAGCAATTCGCGCTTGCGCAGTAGATATACGCGGGTTAGAAAAGGGAAAGTGTCACGATAGGTGTTTGGGGGGATAGTGAGTGTCAAAACCGCGCAATTCTATCGAATGCGAGAGTTATGTTTCTTTGCCTGGACAAATACATGTTCTGTTCATTTCAATAACTGGACTTAACTCATAGTGAGTTAAGTCGGATTATTTCAATAGAACAGAACGATAACACGTATTGGCAGTCTTTGTCATGGCTTTACTTAATAAAAACGTATTTTCAATTCAACGACAATGTTCATATTAATACAAAACATCAGTATGTATAAATCCATGATCTACAACGACTTTTGGATAGTTATGTTGTAGCATCAATAGTCCATCCATGTTTCGGTCAATCAATCAATAATTCACTCAATATTTTCAATCAATCAATATTTCAATCCACCAATGTGTCAATCAATCAATCAATATTTCAATTCACCAATGTGTCAATCAATCAATATTTCCAATCAATCAATCAATATTTCATTCCACCAATGTGTCAATCAATCAATATATCAATCAATCATTTCAATCAATCAATCATTTCAATTTGTCAATCAATCAATATCAATCATGCAATGTCAATAAGCCTAATTATTAGCCACGGACCTGGAATGAAACAAAATCTGTGGCAGGCTTAGCAAAATTCGGCCAAATGTCTTCATGTATGTATGAGAAATATTTACGTACATGAAGACATCCGCCACGAGCGGGCAAAATTTTGCTCGAGCCATGACAGGGAGACTGCTTATCAAATAGCCGTGTGGTTAAGGAAATATTCGAGCGTTTCTTTGGATGATGCTAAGCAATCCATCCCGGATGGTGTTTAAAAACGTAACCTGAGCAATATCCGACAAATGCGTACCGTCTCTATAAAACGTGGAAGAACATTGTTGAAGTCCTGGGTATTTTATGTATGCGCCATTGCGTGCTATTACAAATGGCGCTAAAGATTTGTTGATACGCTTACGTGCTTTATCGGCTGCAATATTTGAGAACATATGTCTATAGTAACGCCTGGGGAGAATTTGGGACCATATGAATCGAGTTTGTGGAAGAAAAGTTTGTAAATTTGCAAAAGTTAATTTCATGAACTTTTGCAATCTAGCCAAGGGCATTGTACCAATACTGTTACCCCCGCCATGAATTAATATAACGTCAGGTTTGCCCCTTTTTTGAACAATACTTTTAACTATTGGCTCCACCTCCTCCCACACCATACCGCTCTTACCGGACCAAAAAATTGAGATCTTGTGCTGTAGTAGATCCATATGCTGGTTTCCGAAATGCTTTTCTGCGTGGCGGGCAGCATGATTAATAATGGAAGAGCCAATGATCCAGACAGTAGTACGGGAACCTATAAACTTGGGTATTCAATTAGAACACGAAATGTTGCAGGTATACTAAAAAAATTAAACTTTAGGCTCTGATATAGGAATAAAATGCGTCAGATTTCCATCTGCCTCTAGCCTTAATTTCATCTTCGGGGATTCCTTGTAAAAACAAATGGGTAGTTCCACCTATTCTGAATGAATGAGACTTAAAAATAGAGGTATCTAAACCGATAAATTCAATAGACCTGTGCAATAATGATGTAAATTGATATCTAGTGAGCGGTTTGGCGTTAAGGTGGCAGAAAAATGGGCCACGTGATTGGGGTCTAATGGACAAAAAGTTGTGCAAGTGCTTGAACAATGAATCTGTTTGGGAGTTCAGTGGAATGTGCAAAGTAGAACCCTTATTGTATTGATCCGTTTTTGAACCAGTTATAAACAACGAAATATGTTCATCGCCTATTGATACGTCATTGTACAACAGTGTAGGAGTGGCATGACTAGTGAAGGTAATTTCGCCAACCCGCAACAATGCAAAAAATGCCAATTGAAAAGCGGTGGCAAACATAGTGGCTTCGTATGAGCTTGAACAAACTACAGGCAGGATAGGTATTAACTGGTTCAGTATACGAAGAGTGATAGGGGAACGGGTATCCTTTGCTGGGTTCAGCCTATGGAATCCCTCTAGCATTTTCCTTACTATGAATGCCCTAGTATTGTCAATACCGCCCTCTAACTGAATTTTGTAACTAATGCCACTTAGGTAACACCTAGCGGTTGAAAACGATACTTTGTTGGCACTCAAGAAAGCAATATAGTTAATAAACTGGTCAACTGGTGGGGGCCAACATAACTGCAATTTATATTTGATACGAAAGTTCAGAAAAGAGTTTAGGGCTTTTTGATAAGTTGATGCTGTGTTTTTTGCTATGGCGGCGTCAAGCAAACAATCTACTTGAGGTCTAAAAGAGTCAATAATGCCGGAGGTATGAGGGCTGGATTCTTGTCTGCATGTGGAGCGAGGGTCCTGAATTTTTCCCACTGAAATCGAGAAATAGAGTCTGCAATGGAATTTTTATAGCCCGATATATGAGTGGATTTAATCTGGATGTTGTACTTCAGGCATAACAATATTAGTGGCCTTAAGAGAGACATGACGCGCTGAGACTTACTAGACTGAGAATTTAGTATGTGTACCAAAGCTATGTTGTCGGTGTTTATAAGCAATTTCTTTGCTTTAAAATGATCAGCCCAGACCCAAATAGCTAATAAGATGGGAACTAGCTCTAAAAAAGTAATATCCCGTCGTACCTCGTTACCCCATGAAGATGGCCAGGAAATTACTGCCCAATGATTCTGAAAAATTGCACCTCCGCCGTAGGATCCGCAACTATCGGTAAAGAGGTTAAGGGCCTGGTTAGTAGACCAATGTAATTCTGGAAAGGGGGAATACCCATTGTAATGCTCGAGAAAATTGAGCCAAACATTTGCGTCGTCTCTGATTGCTTGTGTAACTTTGATTAGAAAGTAAAGTTTCCGTATGCCAATGGTGGAGTTATAGAATCTGCGGTTAAATGCCCTGCTGCCTGGAATGGCTTTAGCAAAGAAATTGAGGGAGCCGCATAATGATTGCATTTCTTTAAGGGTAACCTTTTTTAAAGCGACTAACGCATGAAGTTTGGACTGAAGTTCTTGAATCTTATTGTCTGGTATAAAAATGGTCTGTGCTACCGTATCGATTCCCAGACCTAAAAAACACAATCGTGTGGTCGGGCCTTGTGTTTTTTTATGGTTTATTGGAACGCCTAATTCCTCACAAGTTGCCTGAAAATTATTGGCAATATCTAAACATTGTGAAGTATTTTGTTTACCAACGAACAAGAAATCGTCAAGGTAATGGGTGAGATTTTGATTGAGTGCCTTTCGGCCTACTAGCCAATGGAGGAATGATGAAAATTTTTCGAATGTTGAACAAGCGATGGCACACCCAAACGGCATACACATATCAAAGTAATATTGGTCTCGAATACACATGCCTAATAAAGCAAAATCTGATGGATGAATTGGCAAAAGTCTGAATGCACTAGACAAGTCCATCTTGCAAAGTAACGCCCCTTTACCCGAGGTTTGTATTAAGGAAATTGCCTGGTCGAATGAAGTATAGTGAACTGAACACAAAATGGGGTCAATATGCTCATTAACGCTAATACCTACAGGTGCCGATAGATTTGAAATTAACCTCCAACCCCCGTCTTTCTTAGGCAAAACGCCTATAGGGTTACAACGGAAATTGGGGAAAGGGGGGTTGGAAAAAGGTCCAGCTATACGTCCTAATGCGATTTCTTTTTCAATAATAGTCAATAACTGATTTGCATGCTCGCTTGCTGATTTCATGTTTTTCGGATGTAGGTAAACTCTAGGACCCGAGTAGTTCAAATAAAATCCGAAAGAGAAACCGTTAAGCAAAAATTGGGCATCTTCGGTATTTGGATATAGTGCTAAATATTTCGCAAGTACTGGGCGCTTAATTGGAGTTGAACCTAGGTTGATTAAATCTCGTCCGCTGTGGTTGAAAAGAATGTTTTGGTTTGTAATTTCGAAAATCGTTACTTTGTGGGGGATAGTTTTGAGCCGTGTTTGGACGAGGGGGAGTTGGGGTAGTAGACTTGGATTGAGGAGAGTTGAATGACCAACAGTGTATGCGGGGATGAGACTTGTTGCAGTGCATACAAACATGTTGGAATGTGCAGTGTGGTTTAAGGCATGAACCTTTAAAATTATAATCGAAACACTTGAATGCAGTTTTTGAGTGATTTGATGAGTAGGAGACCTGTGATTGCATATACATGAGCCATAACTCAGCATCAATGGAACCAAAGGAGATAGTGGGATTTTTTGAGATTTTTAGCCTGAACTGCCTATCGTACTCGAGCCAGTTACAATTTGTTTGGCGGCCATGTGCCATGCGAATGGTATGGATATATTTCAAGATGGCCTGGATGTCGGAAGGGTGCCTAGCGAGATATATACTTGCGAATATTAAAAACGCATCGATCCAGTTATCGATCGTGGCAATTTTAATATGTTTGACCTTGGGTTCTGCAACTAATTGACCCTCTATGATTGAAAATTTGTGCGCATCATGGCCGTTTTCTGATTCTGAATCGAGAAGTTTTGACAAATCAACATATTGTTTTGCCCAAATTTTATCTTTGATGGCTTGAGGGACGTGAACCCCAAGCTCATCAGTGATGCTTATAAGAGGATTTTCACCTGTTATGTAGGGTGTCTCAGGTGCTGCTGGTGGCTGTGTGGATACAGTTGCTTCCGTGATGAGGCTGGGAGGCTGCCTTAGTGGTTGAGCGAGAGGCGTGTCCTCTATCTGGTTCTCCACTTGGGGTTGGGTTGTCGATCGGGGTTGAGTCTGGGCAATAATTGCAAGGGTCGAAGTCCGTGTGGGCAATGAACGAAGTGCAGGGTGTTGTGCCGGTCTGGCATAAGGTGATTTGGAAGGGCGTTTCGTACGTCGCAACATTTTCCAAATATGTTGGAAGTCAGTCGAGGACGGGCGATGGTGTTGAATTGGATTTCGTGATCGAGACAATTTGTATTTTCGTCGACATGGAACTCAAAAAGAACTAGCAATTCGCGCTTGCGCAGTAGATATACGCGGGTTAGAAAAGGGAAAGTGTCACGATAGGTGTTTGGGGGGATAGTGTCAAAACCGCGCAATTCTATCGAATGCGAGAGTTATGTTTCTTTGCCTGGACAAATACATGTTCTGTTCATTTCAATAACTGGACTTAACTCATAGTGAGTTAAGTCGGATTAATTTAGAGCTCGGTATAAATAATTTGATGATCTCTTTAATTCAATTGAAGATATCTTTAATTATTTACAATGCTTTTGTATAATGAATTAATGCGCGCATCAATTCTTTTAAAGAGAGCAACAATTCAATTAAAGAGATCATTAATTCAATTGTGGATATGTTAAATTGAAGATATCTTTAATTATATAGTTGCTCTCTCTAAAAGAATTATTGCTCTCTTCAAATGAATTAAAAATGAAGAGAGCAATAATTGAATTAATGCGCGCATTAAATCAATTATTGTTCTCATCAAATGAATTAATGCGCTCATCAATTCAATTATTGCTCTCATCAATTGAATTGTAGCGCGCATCAATTCAATTGTTGATATCATTAATTCATTTGAAAAGATCATTAATTCAATTAAAGCGCGCATCAATTCAGCTGAAGAATTAATGCTATCATCAATTCAATTAATGCGCGCAATAATTCAGAATTGAAGATATAATTAATTATTTGAGTTTATGTTAATTTGTCGCTCCATAAGAAAATGCAACGGACCGCGATTCGAATCTGGTCTGCGGCATTTTCTCCCTTCCTGTTACAAAATAGAATAGAATAGAATTTGTTTAATGTATTTCATGTATTTGTACCGTTTGCTTATATTGCAATGATAGCAGTGCGTCCTTAATTTTTGATCGGGATCGGTATCCGTTTTAGTTTACATTTTGCTCGTTTTGATCTCCAGTTTCCTTCCTATCCAAAAATAACTGGTGGTGTCTGAGTACATTTTCTCCAAAAGATCAATAATTCAGCAGACATGGGTGATGGGTATGTATTTATGACAATTAAATGCGCAAATATATTCGCCTGGGAATGCCTTCGATCGTGAATTCATTAGTATAACTGATGATCAGCTGACCAGTAGTCATTCATAATTTGACCTTATTAGAGAGTAAGGAGCGAGGAGTGAGGAAAGATGTCGGATACATCATTTAGTGTGGCTAAGTTTTTATCCAACAAGAAGTCTATGCTGCAAAATTTAATTGATAAATTTATATCGAAAGGAGAAGGGGAAAATTCAGTAGGGTATGTATAAAACTAGGACTACCAGTTGGTGGGGATGTCCTCATTATTTTGTATGTATAGAATTACTTGGATGTTATACTTTATTCAGTTTGCAAAATACAAGGGATATGTGAAATATTGTTGTTGATTTAAGGGCGAATAGTGAAAACTCAAAGGTAAATTATAACCATCAATTGATTGAATCGAAGTCATTCTGCTCTCTGATGATATCATATAAATGTAACATCAACTTTGTTGGGTCACTCAAAAGTCATCGACAGTTAGAGGACATAATCTGGAATGAGATCTGATCTGATTATCATTCAACTTGGTTTATTTGATTTCAATGATTTCAGACCAGGATCGAGTTCCGAAATAGTCAGGTTATACTTTCAGTTTTGCATATCATGTTAATAATTTTTACAGCATAATGGGGGTTTTTTTTTTTAGTTGTTTGAATCTGTACTAAATGAATGCATTTATAAATATGCCTGTTACTTTTTATTAATATTGATATTCACTTTGTATACAATATGACATAATGTTATGAGACAAGGTATAGAATTTATAAAATCCACATCATTGTACATGGTATATGTGTCATGCTTAATGATTTCTTAATAGTACATGTATTTTAAATTATTATTTCTTTTTTTTTTTACAAATTTCACACCCATGCCACTAATTTGTAGTTTAATTGATATGCAGAGGTAAGTAGAGAATGGCTGCCATGATCACAACATCCAGTAAATGAATGTCGCATACAGAATGCCCCATACCCTCGCTCTCCATTTGTACACGTATATTTGTACTTGTTATCATGTTATATATGTCACAGCGGGATACCAAATGTACCCTATTTTACACCCCATTCATTGCAGGACACATCTTCATGGGAAATAGAAATTTTGAGATCTCTCATCTTGCTAAGCGAAACTCTGCCATTTATCAGATCTGTTTGTCTTGCTATTTCAGCCTATTTGTGTCTTATGTAACATGTTTAAGTACTGGGTCAGTGTGCGAAATTAACGGTTGACCGATAGACAATGTTTGTAGAAAATCTTGTAGGTCTTTATCCATCAAAACGGTGATAGACCGACATTCTCTGACCAAGTCATATAAAGTCTATGTTACAGTGATTTGTTTCTGCCCACCCCTTTTTATAATAAAATGTACCACATGAATCTAATATGAATCATTCAAATCAGAGTATTCCATTTTTTAAAAATAGGGGGGAATGGAACAGAATCAACTCGATATGTACTTTCACTTTCATCTTCGTTTGCCCTTGGTCAGTTTCGCCAAACCTCGTTGTTGTGTTTAGTATCACATTTGAAAAAATCCAAGTTTCATTACAAGTAGCAATCTCATTTGACTTACTTGACTTATTCCTCTTGGCCTCTGAGGGGGCATAGGGCCTCAACAATAGTTTTCCATCTGTCTCGGTCATGTGCAGCTTGTTTGGTTTCTCCCCATGACATCTGGATCGACCTGAGCTCTGTATTTTAAGTCCTTCGCCATGTTGTTACTGGACGCCCCCCTTTCCTCTTCCCCTGTGGATTCCATTCTAATGCATGTCTTGTGGTGTTATTCTGTGGTCGTCTGAGGATATGACCAATCCAACGCCATTTTCCTCTTTTGATGGTATCTATTATTATAGTTTGGCTTGTTCTTCTCCATAATTTCTGGTTTGATATTTTCTCAGGCCATCTAATTTTCAATATCTGTCTGAGGCATTTGTTTATAAAAACTTGGAGGTCATGCTCTGTTTTTTTTAGTTTTGTAACATATGAGACCTCGTGTGCTAATTTTCATGTTAAAGTATGTCCATTCTGGATAAGATTTATTATAATTATTGTACTTGATTCTAAATTATTTTATCGAGTTTAAGCAGCATGTATTATGTCTTGTTTTAACTCAGATTTTGTTCACATAACTTATAGTCATACCGTTCGTGTTTTGACAGCATCCCCATTTTGGATCATTTGTGTACAAATTTTATTCTTTAAATTCCTTCGCAAATACGGCAAAATAACGCTTTACCTTGAATTACAACTGTTAATAATTACCAGATATTCTACTTTGTGCAGTCTTGAGTTGTGTCATTACTTATTTCCAAGTGAAATTGTTATTTACCGCTCGCGAACTTCTGGATGTAAAACCATCCGTCCTCTCGTCTGAGCGACTGCTTCACTACTCATCATGTCATCTTGTGATTCTGCCACCTGATTTTTTTAAATTTAATTATGTTGTATATTAATTTTACCATGAATTAATGTAAAATGATGGTGACCACTATTTTTGTCTATATTTACCTTATGGTGGTGAACTATTATTTTATTTTATCGATCTCATCGACGCACTAAGTTGTGAAGTTATACTTCCATATTTACATATATCCTTGCGCGCACTACTTTAGAAGGCGCCCAGATTCAAATCTTCATTTTTATAACAAAATAACGTAATCTTAGATATTTTTATTCATTAAACTAATTACATAATTTAGTGTCAATATTATATAGGCAATCCGGACAAGGTCTTATACTGTTCCTTAAATGTTAATAAAGGGTTTTAATTCAGCTTGTCCGGAAATTGGGAACTGTTCGGAATTTCCATAGATCCGTACAGCGTTTGGATTGGGTATAAATTTTCCGGACAAAAAGGACAAACGCTGATTGGTCGTAGAAGGTTATATTAGGAACCCAGCTTCAGCATTTCGTCACTCTTGAATCTTCATCCCTAGGGTTGACACATTCAGAACTAAACCTTCAGAGAAAGTCTAAGGTATTCAAGATGATAAATCTTGTAGTGGATGATGCTAATTTCTATAGGACTTTGCGTGTCCGGACAGGCCAGTTTTCGAGTACAGATATTATTCCAGTCATGTAGTGTAGTAGTTTGTTTATTTATAGTTCGAGTTATTAATTAGGGCTTATGACCGGAACATTTCTAGGAGTTAATCATTTCCAAGTTCAGAGGTTTATTCGTTAGTTTAATTAACGTTTATGTCTTAATAGTTGTCCAGATAATTTGTTCGGATTCCAGAGTAGTTTACAAAGCTAAGTTCACATAGGTTATTCTTGTCCGGAATGAGTTGTCCGGATTTTCGGCGTTATTTGTTTGGATAAGCTTTTAGCTAAAATAAAGTCATTTTAGGAATATACTTGTTAAATATATTAACTGTAGAATGATATCCAAGTTCACCCCCCTCCTTTTTTTATTGGGTCACATATTGTCTGAATGGTCAGCATCTCATTCGTTGTTATTGTTTTTTTTTATTGTTGCCACCCTCAATAAAAACTTGTCATGCCTGACAAAGGAGTTTTTATTTTGTGACAAGAGTCCGCTCGACTTGTTACAGTTTGTTTCCATGTCTCAGATCCGTAAAGAAGAACAGATTTTACATTGGTTTCGAATATTCTGATTTTCGTTTTGAGGCTGATGTTATTGCTCTTCCAGATTGGTCTCAAGGTAACAAAGGCATGTCTTGCCTTCTCAATTCTACTTCTGATGTCTTCATCTGCTCCTCCAGTTTTGCTGACTATGCTTCCCAGATACGTGAAGCTATCAACATCTTGGATGCTGTTGCCTTCCAACATCACAGGCGAGTCATGATGTGCATTGATTCTTAGGCACTTGGTCTTTTTGGTGTTTATTTCAAGCCCTGTTGACCTTGCAACTGTTTGGAGTGACTCTGTTTTCAGTTGGATATGCTGGAACAGATGTGATAATAAGCCGACGTCATCTGCGAAGTCCAGATCTTCTAGTTTGGAGGATAGTGTCCATTGAATACCTCTGGGTGGTGTCATGCTTGTTTTCATTATCCAGTCAATGACAAGAGAAAAGATCAGAGGGGATAATAGACATCCTTGACGTACCCCTGTGCCCACGTTGAACGATGGTGACAGTGATGAATTGTGAATGACTTGGCATTTGGTGTTGTTCTAGAGTTCTTGTATTATTCTAACAATTTTTTCTGGGATACCATAATGTCTCAGAACTTTCCATATTATTATGAGGTCAAGCATGTCGAAGGCTTTTTTGAAGTCGACAAAGTTGATATAGAGTAGTGACTGCCATTCGAGAGATTGTTCTATGATGAGACGCAATGTGGCTATTTGGTCTGTACATGAGCGCCCACACCTGAATCCTGCTTGTTCATCTCTGAGGCATCTATCGATGGCTTCTTTGATTTTTTCAAGAATTATGCGTGTCAAGACTTTGCTAGGTAGTGAGAGTAGTTGTATACCTCTCCAGTTTTGACAATCACTAAGGTCTCTATTCTTTGGCAATTTTACTATGAACCCTATTCTCCAGTCCTCTGGTATTTCCTCAGATGTCCAGATAGTATTTAACAGATCGTGGAGTATATTTGCTGTTGTTTCAGGGCTTGCTTTCAGTACTTCTGGTGGAATAGAGTCTGGTCCTGGAGCTTTACCGTTTTTGATTTTTCGAATTGCCTTGATAATTTCATCTTTAGAGATGACGGATGTTTCAATATCAAGATCATCACCTGGAGGAATGTCAGGGCTATTGGCAATCTCATGCTAAAGTAATCTTTCCATCTTTCTAGTTATGGTGTTTCCATCTCTGTCTCTTATTGGTCTTGATGTATTGGTCTTTCTGTCTGCCAGCTGTCTTGTAATGTTATAAACAGTTTTAGTGTCATTTCTAATCATGGCATTTTCAGCTTCAGTAGCTAGTTGGTTAATATATTTCCTTTGTCAAGCTTCTCATTTCTTTTAACTTCTTTCTACAGATCTGAGTATGTATTCTTTTGAAAGCTTCTCTTTCTAGGATCTAGTTTTTGCTTGTTCAAGTTGGATTTTAGTTTTTCTTCTTTTCGCGATGGCATCGATTGTTTCATTTGACAACCAGGTCTTGCATTGTCTCCTGTTGTAACCAAGCTTTTCTTCTCAAGTGGTATTAAAAGAGTTCTTAACTCTCTGCCATTTCGTTTCTAATGTACGTACCATCATCTACATCTGCAAGGGCTTGAAAACGATTGCTGAGTTTGATAGTAAAGTCTCTGATGTTTTGACCATCTCTAAGCTTCTCTAAGTTGTATCGTCTGCTCAGCTGTCCACCTTGTTTAACTGCTCTGGGTATTTTGATTTTGAAATTTGCCACCAGTAGTTCATGATCAGAACCAACATCAGCACTTCTATAGACCCTGACATCTTGTAAGCTCTTTCTCCATCTCCTGGCTACGGTAATATGATCTATCTGATTTTTGGTCTTTGTATCTGGTGATGTCCATGTTGTTTTATGGCTATTCTTGTGAGGAAAAATTATTCCACCAATAACAAGGTCGCTTTGTGCACAAAAATCTGCAAACAGTTCTCCATTTTCATTGATGGTTCCTATGCCTTCTTTCCCCATGATGAACTCTCTTCCGTTGTTGTCTTTACCCACTTTTGCGTTCATGTCTCCCATCAATATTAAAATATCTCTAGGTGTTACATTTTCTATTACACTTTGAAGTTGATCATAAAATTCTTCTCTATCATTTTCTTCTGCTACGTTTGTTGGGGCATAGCACTGTATAATGGTCACTTTCTGAAATTTTGACATAAAGCGAGCAACGATGATCCTTTCGCTAACTGGTTCCCATTCCATGAGTGATGACTTTGCCTTGTTGTTGAGTAAAATGCCAACTCCATTGTGGTGGTGATCATTTTCGTTTGGTGGTCCTGAGTATAGCAATGTGTGGCCTGATGTTAGCATTACATTTCCTGATGTTGTCCATCTAACTTCGCTAAGTCCCAATATGTCTAGATCATATCTGTCCAACTCTCTTGTCACCTGGGCTGACCTCCCTGTTTCATAAAGTGTACGCACATTCCAACATCCAATTCGTGAGGCGGTCTTAGGCAAGAGAAGATTCATCGGTGAATTTCTCCACTTCATTCGCTCTCACCTAGATCGATTCCGTAATCCATTTAAAGAGTTTTCTATTGTTTCGGTTTCTGTAGCCTAAGGTTCTTTTCCATGATGGGGTTGCTGACCCCATGCACAACCTCTATTTCCCACGAGGAGTGGAGGTTTTTATTTCAGAGTCTCCTTCTCTTAGACTGCCAACCAAGGCTGATTAACACAGCCTGTCCATTTGTTGGATGTCTGGGCGACTAATGGGTTCCAACAACCAGGATTTTATGTCAGTTTTCCCTCTCCTAGATGAGCTACCCTCCAAGGTTTAACAAGCCTCATCTACCCGAAGCTACTGGTTTTAAGGCGCCAGTGACTCGCCGTCACCCCTTCTCCTTGTTAGTAAAATCAGTTCCGCCACGGGAAGGCCAGGAGCTTGGCTTTGGTTGACAGAGGCTATATTTTATGCTTGCCTAAAGGGGCACTTAAATGACATTGGGTGCTTATTCCCAATATCACCCCTTGGCAATATCAACCTTAGGAACCAGCGATCTCATTTAGTAAATTGCCACTAATCAGTCTTCAAAGAATTGGATGACCATTTCTATATGGATGCATTTTTGATTTCTGTAAGATTGTCTATTGTTTAATGTCCTGCTCGAGAATCTTTCACTCATATGGAAATGTCACTATGATATTGCTGGTGAAGGGGTGCAACATTTAGGCCTATGCTTGGTGCTTACGGCCTTTGAACAGGAGGGATCTTTATCATGTCACACCTGCTGTGACATGGGGTCTTGGTTTTCTCATCCAAAGGACCATCCCATTTAGTCGCCTCTTATGACAAGCAAGGGGTACTGAGAGCCTGTCCTAACTCGCACAGAAGAGACGGGGGACCCACCGATTGCAAACTTTCAGAAGCTTAACTGTTCTTTTAGAATGTTGAAAACAGCTGACGAATGTTTATAATATTTGCAAGGTTTTCCACAGTATATCTTGCGTCTTCAGTAATTAATTTTCATGTGCTAATTTTAGTGTTTTTATTTCGGTCTATAGGAATTTGGTGTGGTCTATAGGAAATAAAATGGTTGTGGACTGAAGGTCTACAGGATTGAACACATGTAGTTAGTTTTACACACTGTGCGTGTATACAAATGACTGGAAGTAATAATCAGGGAAAGGTGTGGATAGAAAGTTATGGAATAACGTTAAGGCGATATATTCCAAAGTTAACATTTCTGGGACTGTTTTTGAGTTTGCACCTCCTGAAGAAATTACTAAAGACAGCACAAACAGCCACTAAAATGTGAAATGATTGTATGAATGTTGATACCATTAAAATGATTTAAAGTTATGCACCTTACTGTTACAATAGTTTTACTTTATTTTCAATTAAATTGTCTTATTTCCAATAGTTTTTGTCCTTATTGGTGTTCTGAAATTGTAACATGTATGTATGTCATGTTTTACTGTTTGAATGAGCTCGTTCAGTTGTCCTACCTTTTTATACTGAGCAGTGATATGCTGATACACCCTTGGTTTTTTTTTATTATTCAAATTGTTATATTTTTGTGCCTGCCCTTGGTGACCTTTGTAATAAAAAATTATAAAATGACTTCATTTGTTTTAAGGTTTCCTTAAGAAATGAATTTCATTTTTGAAAAATACATGAGGATATATGAACTGCGATACTTCACGCCTGCATATGTCATGAAGCGTGTTAGACCATTGCACCTCAGCTGGAACCTTCGATTTTAGATGCATGATTAATTGTAATTACGGGCTTTTGTAAATACATAATGATATCTCATTTCATATTTAAAAATTCATTTACAGCATGAGAAGTCATCCATGAAGTGATTCATATATATTGAATTTGTATCAAAGTACTGATAAAGTTGAATATGTAAGACTAAGGTGTGCTCTTGTTTCTCAACAGTCCAAGCTTTGAGGAAGTGAATTCAATAGCACAGTCTATCCAGAAGAGAACAAAACACCATCCAAAGATCGGCATTGTGTGTGGATCAGGGCTGGGCTCACTGGCAGATGAGGTGCAAGATCCGGAAATTATCCCCTACAATGAGATTCCAACCTTCCCGGTCAGCACAGGTAGGTATAGGTGAAATTATAGAGACATTTATATGTACAGTAAAACATGCTTATAACAGAATAAAAATAATTTCACTGTAAGTGTGAATTCGTTATGGATGTATTCTCTGTAACTGTGTTCTAGTGTACTGACAATTCAATAGTCATGAGAGTCAGTCGCTTGTAAGTTAGCTTAATAAGAGATCAGTCTTTCATTAGTAAATACAAGGTGCTTAAACATGATTCGGTAAGGTATCAAAACTTTGCACATAAAGCAAGCAATTTTAATGTACAGGTATTTACTAAAATTACATGTACATAGAGGAAGCAATGTTAATGTACAGGTATTTACTAAAATTGCATGTACATAGAGGAAGCAATGTTAATGTACAGGTATTTACTGAAATTACATGTATTTTTCATTTAAGAACATACAATCAAACACCGTTATCTTGAATCCTTGATGCCAAGGGAAAACTTGGAGATATCCAAAGATTCGAGATATTGAGGTTTAGATGCATAAAGAAAGTGTACATGGGACTTCCAATGCATTTCGACATATCCATAGTATTCGAGATATCAATATTAGAGGTACCAAAGTTGAACTGTAATTTATTTTCTCTTTTAGTGCCGGGACACATGGGAAAATTGGTATTTGGTAACTTGGAGGGAAAGCCGGTAGTGTTAATGAGGGGACGATTACACTGTTACGAGGGTTATCCAATGTGGAAGGTATGTTACGAGGGAAAGCCGGTAGTGTTAATGAGGGGACGATTACACTGTTACGAGGGTTATCCAATGTGGAAGGTATGTTACGAGGGAAAGCCGGTAGTGTTAATGAGGGGACGATTACACTGTTACGAGGGTTATCCAATGTAGAAGGTATGTTACGAGGGAAAGCCAGTAGTGTTTATGAGGGGACGGTTACCGGGTACACTGTTACGAGGGTTAGTATGTTACGAAGGAAAGCTGGTAGTCATAATGAGGAGACGATTACATTGTTATGAGGGTTATCCAATGTGGAAGGTATGCTGCGAGGGAAAGCCGGTAGTGTTAATGAGGGGGACGATTACACTGTTATGAGGGTTAGTATGTTACAAGGGAAAGTTGGTAGTGTTAATGAGGGGACAATTACGCTGTTACGGGGGTTAGTATGTTACGAGGGAAAGCCGGTAGTGTTAATGAGGGGGACGATTACACTGTTACGAGGGTTATCCAATGTGGAAGGTATGTTTCGAGGGAAAGCCGGTAGTGTTAATGAGGGGACGATTACACTGTTACGAGGGTTATCCAATGTGGAAGGTATGTTACGAGGGAAAGCCGGTAATGTTAATGAGGGGATGATTACACTGTTACGAGGGTTATCCAATGTGGAAGGTATGTTACGAGGGAAAGCCGGTAGTGTTAATGAGGGGACGATTACACTGTTACGAGGGTTATCCAATGTGGAAGGTATGTTACGAGGGAAAGCCGGTAGTGTTAATGAGGGGGACGATTACACTGTTACAAGGGTTATCCAATGTGGAAGGTATGTTACGAGGGAAAGCCAGTAGCGTTAATGAGAGGCTATCCAATGTGGAAGGTAAAATATCGTAAAAAGAATGCACATCTAGTGCTATGATAATATACAGTGTCTAGCATTAACAAAATCATCTTTGAAAAATCTAATGACATCCACAATAGATCATCTCACAGAAGAACATTCTTGTTACATGTATCACAAAATTCCTTATGCACCAAAATTTGAGGACCCTATTATCATTAAATTGCTCAGTTGAGCCAAATATTGAATCTCAAAGATGAGCCAAATATTGAATCTCAAAGATAAATAAAGGCAAGGAAACAATAATTGTTTCAAAATGCTTCACCCTTGAAATTCTCTTTGTCAGTGACCTTGGGATCAATTCTTTTGATTTGCATTTAGACTGATTTCTCCAGCACAATAAAGTATGTCTTCTCATAACTCCTTGTAGTTTGTTTCAAACATTTCAACTCAACCAAAACTTGATGATGACTGTCCTGTGAAGATGCATTTAGCCCGATCCATTCTACCTATTACAAGCTATTACATGTGTACTATTATTTTTATCAAAGTACAAAGACTCAATGCCAGAAAAATAAGTGATTCTATTCATTTTATGCCTATGACATTTGATTTTATATACATGAACATTGGGATTAATTTTCATTGTTATGGAAAGAATTACGAACATGATATTTTATACAGACTACAATTCCAATCCGAGTAATGAAGATGCTTGGTGTCACTACCGTAATACTGACAAATGCTGCAGGAGGCATCAATCCAGATTTTAATGTCGGAGACCTGATGATTATTCGGGATCATATAGACATGCCAGGCCTAACTGGGGAATGTGTTCTGCGAGGAGCGAATGATGAAAGGTAGCCAGTGACATTGGAAGATATCGATTTTGTCCTGTCATTACCATAATTGTCCTGAGTTGTGCTTCTATTAGCAGTAAAGACTTTATTACTATTCTTGAGTTATTTTCCAATCTGTGTTCATAAATATTCAACAGGTGCACCTTGTCTCTTTCATTTTTTTTTTCCCCTCCAGATTTGGTCCGCGTTTCCTGGCTACAGTAGATACGTATGATGCAGGTCTGCGTGCATCCTGTAAAGAAGTTTTTGAACAGCTAGGGCTCAGTAAACTCATGAGGGAGGGAACTTACGTTATGATTGGGGGACCAACATTTGAAACTGTAGCCGAGTCGAGGTTATTGAAAGCCTTTGGTGGAGATGCAGTAGGTAAGAACCCTCAATATGATGCAAATGTACAATGTAAATTTATCAAGGATTCACAGCTTAATGCACGCAAAGTCTGAGCTTCCTGGGCCGTCAATCTCCCTAAATTGGGTCCGATAATAGAACCCTTCCCAATTGGAATATAAGCAAAAATTTCCCCGATTACTGGTCTAGAAATTCCCAGTTTTTAGACAGTGTAAGTAAAGTCCCATATTGTTAGAATACAGAGAACAAACCGCCATGATTAAAACAAAATCCTGGGTGATTGTATGTTGATCAAAAAATTTCCCAATTTCAACAAAATATTCTGATGAATTTCCTAATCTAAAGTGAATCCTGTCCCAAAAACTAGTGACAGCCCTGATCTCTCTATTGCACTATAGTGATTTACTAATACACCAAGGTGAATCTGAGGTATTGTCATTTTTTATCAAGTTTACATTGTGAGATAAGTCTGTTGAGTCGATGTTTACAGGTTACATGTACTTTTCTAATGTAAAGTGAGCTCAACATTTACGTCCCACTACAAAATGGCTTGTGCAATTACAAGTGATGTCAGTGGATTTCCAGATTTGCATTGCTGTAGTGTGTAGTTTACTATTGATAAGTTACAGGTCAGTTTTAAGTGCCGCTCCCAATTGATTTACTTTCAGCAGAGTTATGGCTCATGGACTGAAGTATCAAAAGTTTTTTATGTATATGGATTTTTTCCAATGATTTTTAGCTCACCTGAGCTGAAAGCTCAAGTGAGCTTTTCTGACAACCTGTTGTCCATTGTCTGTCTTTAAACTTTTCATACTTTGTCCTTCTCATCAGAACCATTGGGCCAATTTCAACTTAACTTGTACAAATTATCCTTGGATGAAGGGGATTCAAGTTTATTCAAATGAAGATAATCACAAAAATGCAAAAATAGGGTGGACTCATTTAAAAATCTTCGCGACAAGAACCACTGATCCAGAAAAGCTGAAATTTACATGAAAGCTTCTTGACATAATAAAGATTCAAGTTCATTAAAATCATGACCCCCAGGTGTAGGGTGGGGCCACAATAGGGAATAAAAGTTTTGCATGCAAATATATAGGGAAAATCTTTAAATGTCTTCTTCTCAAGAACCACTAGGCCATAAGAGTGGAGATTTAATGGAAAACTTACTGGTATGAACTAGATTCAAGTTTGTTCAGATCATGGCCCCTGAGGATAGGATGGGGCCACAACAGGGGATCAAAATTTTACATAGAAATATATAAATAGGGAAGAATTTTAAAAATCTTCTCAAGAACCACTGAGCCAGAAAAGTTTACATTTACATGAAAGCTTCTTGATGTACGGCAGATTTCAGTTTGTAAAAATCATGGCCCTCAGGGGTAGGGCCCCACAATAGGGGATCAAAGTTTTACATACAAATGTATAGGTAAGATCTTTAAAAATCTTCTTAAGAACCACTGGGCTTGAAAAGTTTACATTTACATGAAAGCTTCCTGACATAGTGCAGATCCAAGTTTGTAAAAATCATGGCCCCCGGGGATTGGTTAAGGTCACAATAAGGATAAGAGCTGAAATGATGTGCCCCCTTCACGATATGATACATATTGGAATACTTTTGCCATGATTCAATATGATACAATTTACAGAAGAAACCAATAATTACATTGAAGAAAATTTAATTACCAAGAATCACAATCATAATTTTAAAAGTAAAATGTTTCTAAATTGCCAAATGGTAAGATGCCTTTTGGCTCTGTAGTTTAAACTGATAAAGTTCATTATTATTTTTGTAAGACTCAAGGCAAACAAGTCTAAAAGTTATTTGATGCTATTTTGTCCCTCTTGCAGGTGAAAATATTAAGTACAGGCCGAGCCTGATGTATTTCACTGAACCCGTTTGTAATAAACGTATTGAACCGAATTTTGAGGCAGTGAATCAAACATTGAATTGAACATTTATATTGAACAGTATCGATATTTTGATAAATTGTTTCAGCCCTAATAAGGATCAAAGTTTTAGATGTGAATATGTAGGGAAAATCTTTAGATATGGGCCGAGGTAACTTGGGTGAGCGATGTAGCCCATGGGTCTCTCGTTTATGTTAAGTGGTATTTTGATGCGTTACAGAACAAGTTTGATTTTTTTAAATGAGTTGCAGAACAAGTTCCAGTTTTGCTTGACTTTTGTTCCAATTGGCATGTTAATTTATTGGATATACACCTTTTAACTTGGCTGCAGGGAAGAAGCATTGGTGTCATATTGACACAATCTAGTTGTATTAAAGTGCAATATGTGTTAAATGATTAAAGAAAAAATCCTGTAACTGTCTGCAAATATAATTGATATTTGGACTCAGAAAACCTGAGGCTTTGCCTTGTGTCACTCCTAACCCTAGTTAGGCAGTATACATAAACCAGCAAAATGTATTGTACATGTGGGGTTCACTGGGGGGGGGGGGGGGGGGGGGGGGGGTTAAGAGTGGTGGTGGTGGTACATACTTAAAGGGACAGGTTCACGTTTTTTAAAGAATTTATAAAAGCAGCAATATTTTAGCTTTAACTCTGCGTTATATGTAAACAAATACTCAAGTCTTTTTATGTTTATACAGACAAAACAGTGCGACTGTGTTAGCGTGATAGCGCACATGGCCCTATCGGGACACCATATTTTTTACTGTACAGTCCACATTTTTTTAAAGTATAAATGCAGTGATTTTTCTATTTTATAGGCATGAGTACGGTTGCAGAGTCCATTGTAGCCAGACACATGGGAATGAAGGTTTTTGGTCTGTCGTTAATCACAGACATGTGCTGCCTCAGTTATGATGCCGTAAACAACACCACCCATGAAGAAGTTCTTGCCATTGGTCAAAAGAGAGCCGAGGATCTCAAGGCCATAGTAAAGAGACTCCTGAAGCTCGTAGTCCTGGATTAACTAAAACATGAACTGTTTGAGATTTGTTTAATCCAACTTTTAGCGCATAAATTTCCATTGTGTATCTTGTCCGGTCAAACTTATATTTACTAATTCCTAATGTCTCTGTAAGGGAGATTTTAGTGACCAGATCAAGTAGCCCAGTGATACATATTAGAACATATTAGTTTTATTATTTATTATATGTTTATTTATTTTTTTTATTTTTGCTTGAAGTTAATCTTTGTGGAGCTGGTGCTTTCATATTTTATTTTAATTCTGTAGTTCCAAGGAGGAAGAATGTTTGTCCTATCTACAATTTCAATTACTGGTATAAAACAATTTCAAGTTCAAGTATAAATTGGTTTTTGTTACCAGTGTAAATCATTTTGTTTACTCGGGTAAACAAATAACAAACCTCATACACAAATTACGTAGGGTGGACATGTTGTATGCAGTTGGAAACTCAGCAAGATTCTGATCATATGTCAACTAAAAGCCTTGTAACTGGAAATCATAATCCACATTAATGAATGTGTCCATTATTTTAGAGTTTGTTAAATGAGGATGTGTAATTCAAGTTTTAATGTCCATGTCTTACCTAGTTTATCCCGTCCAACTTTTTAAACTTTTCTTCTTATGAGAGTATAGTAAAGAGATTTTATATATTTGCTTGCTGGCATTTTTCGATTGAAACCCCTATGTCGAAGTTTAAACTGATATATTCCTTAATCTAGAAACTGGAAAATACATGTAACATGAAAATATTACAAACCTCCATAATTTTTTTGCTATGTGGAATATATTTTTAACATTATATATTATACTGCTTTTAAAACATTTATAGTACATGTACATGTAATTATAGTAGTATTTGAAACAGCCATCATTTGCTAAACTGTCCTTTCAGATTTAAAAAAAAAAATTTAATTATCATTTTTAATTGTTATTAATGGGCTATTCAAGGGACATTAGCTGTCAACTGCAATGCAAAAACTTTTAAATTCTGAACCTCCAGGCCAATTTTACAATAGTTATGCAAAATTTGAATATCTCAGTGGCAATTTTTATGTTCTGTGAAGCTGTTGTAGTAATTCTGTTAACACATGGCAAGCTAATGCTCCAGAAAACTAGAAAGTTGAAGCCACTGTATAAATAGCTTTAAACTAGGCAGTGCCGAAATACAGAATTTTTTTTACTGTGATAGAATTATACAGTTTCCTTGTTATTGTGTTGTTAAATATTGATAATATTATATCCAATAAAAATGCCAACAATTGTGAGATTATTATTAATATAAAATAATTTTACTGTTACATGTATTTATAGTATCATATGAAATTTTGTGTTATTAATAATTGTTGTTCTAGTTTGTTGACTTTTAAATAAAAAGTTTAATGGTTAAAGTTGAGAATTTCACATTTTAAAATTTTACTCAACACTTGTATCATGATTTAAATTACGTAAATCTGGATTTGAATACAAAGTTGAAGTGTATACAATATGTATACACATAGTACCACATTTATAGTATTGTATAAAGGAAGTTTCTTCATTATATTTTGAGTTTTGGCACCCTACTATAATGATGAATCATACCAAGAAATGACAAATTTAATATTATCAATTTTCCCCATGCATCTACACAAGTCTGTACATTCCTATAGAGATAATCAAAATAGCAATATATACCAACACTCATTGAAGTGTTTTATTTATTATATACAGGGTGGCGTTTTTGCATGTACTATTGCTATTTTGCAATATTTGAACCGAGTTAATAATAAATTCATCACTACAACAATATTTGGCGTACCAAAGAAAGGTACGAGTACTGCCCAGGAGATACCTGTGTGTATATATACAGTAAAACATGGTAATAGCGAACCTTCAGGACCAGCAAAACACTGGTCATTATAACCAAAGTAAATCAGTTATAGGAAACATTCAGGGCCAGCAAAAAACATACTCTAAAATCTTCTGTTACACTTTCTCCAGAGCAACGGTTGGAGACATTATAACCAAACTTCATTATATTTATCCAATACAATTTTCATTATTTTCCTTTCATAGGGGAATAAATATGACTTTGCTTCGTTATAAGCGTGTTTTACTGTACTTGCACTTGGTTACTTAAGTCGTGTACTTGTGATATTATTACGTTTTATTACACAGTTTTAGTGCAATGATTCTTGCTGATTTATTAATATATCTGTTTATTTTTTTGTATTTTTTATTCTCTAGTGTACCCTCTGAGGAACTAGGTGCGATAATGACCATTTCTGGTCCCAAAATATATGTAAACGATTTTCTAATACCGTAAAAGAATTTTAACGAGGATTCAATTTTGGCATTTTTAGCAAGAGTGACGAGATCACTAAAATGAAATATCACTAAAAATTCATTCCATATCGGAGACAATAGTAATCTTTCCTGGAATTATAAAGTTTCTAAAATTAGCTCTTGCTAAATATATATACCCATTTTTATGGGAAAATCGCTAAATTTGTGTCTCGCTAAAAATTCCATTATACAGTATTTTTTTTAATTTTGTAAAAGTAAAAAACTGAAATCAAAATACAAGTTTTTCTAAAATTGCAGTTAAAATTTGAGCTGATATAGGGTAAAAATGTACCTAGTTCATTAATGTTCCTCAGGTATATGATAATAAATTTTCATATCAGGTGTTTCTGCTGATCCTCAGAATCTCAATACTACTACCTAAAAGACATTATCCAAGAGTTTGCAATGTGGTATGTTGATTTGACAAGAAAAACACTTGAATTAATGATCGTCGGAGTATATCCATAATTTTTTTTCAAAGAGATTACAGTCCAAAATGGTGCTTTTTCTGCTCACAAAGTTTTTGGGAGGTTAAAATCCTTATTTATGTATAATTCTTTCAGAAGAACAGTAGATATAGTTTTTTGGAAAGCGTGTATTACTCTAGCTGTCAAAATCAGTTTGTGTTTGGATTTCTTTTTGTTTGTAAATTTTACATCAAATTAATTATTTAATACATGAATTTTAAGAACTATGGATATTGGATAGTAAATAACTCGGATCATAATATCTTCAGTGTTTACCTTTTTTGTGTGCTTTTTATTTTACATGTGTTTTTATTTTTCAAATGCTTGTATTTATAGTTAATGAGAAATTCATCCATTTCATTTTGGGCTGTTCAATTCTTTTGTTTTTCAACAATAAACAATTGTACATACAATTAAAAAATGTCATGTTTATTCTTTTTTTATTTAAATTTAGCAATTCCAATAGTGACATGATAGTACACTCTTCTGACAAAAAAAAAATACAGTAAATTTACTGCAATACCACACAGCCTATGATATGGAGAAACCATGTGATAGTACGCAATGATCAATTGATAATGACAGCATGAAGTATGCAAGTATGAATCATACACAGGTACATGCATTACAAAATTCAAACCTGTATTTACAGCATCTGATAGAATAATAATTAAAAAAAAGTGTAAAGTACAAAGCATTTTAAAAACTAGTACATGTATTTCTGTATAGTTTATTTGTTCACTGTCCTTGTGTGCCAGCACAAATTAAACTGTACATAAAAAATTACATTAGCCATCTTATTACTTGCATCATATTCCTCCTGGCTATACACTGAACAAAATCTGTCCTCAAGAAATATGCCCCTGACTCCATTGTTCCACTAGGACTAGTATATATATCAAATGTCAGCACACCTTTTCTTTAAGCAACCGCTGGATCTTGAGGAGAGTAAGGTCTCTTGCAGACATAGATTTTGTGGTTGGACACTGTGATAACATACATGAAGTCTTCCCATATCACTGAAAAATCAATATCTTAATTTGATACACTTTCTTATCTGCATGAAAAAGTCCAATTGACCTTTGTTCATAAAATACTTCTATTCACACGGTAGGTCACATCTTTAACTGTATAATATGATAAATGATAATGACATTATTTCATTGTTATACTTCGGGGGGGGGGGGGGGGGGGGGGGGGGGGATTTATATTGGAATCACCTTATCTGTCCATTCGTAGACATGATTTGTCCAATATGATTAAATTCAGATTCTTTGATCCACTCACATAGATCACTTCACTTTGAACAGAATTGGAATGGTAGTCATCAAAAGTTAAAAATGTTCAATTGTTACGCATGATGGATGATGATAGATGCAGTCCAATACGCAATTTCCGACTTGCCCAATAGTTCTTTCCGTTTGTGGAACTCTTACACACAGTGAGACGCAAAACATACTATCATCCACATGCGGTGGGTACAAATGCTTATCACTGCCATCATATATTGCCTAAAGACCGATAATCAGACATCATGCAACCACTCAAACTGCAGGGACACACAACAATAGTAAGTTTATGAATATTTAGTAATAAAATAGCTCAAACAAATGTCGATAATCATCATTTTTCTTTGATTAAAATATCACTTGTACAGAAGTGGAAATAAAAAATAATTTCATATTTAATTCAATGGCCTAATTCAATCAAATATTATTCTTGATATGGTCTGACAGTTTAATGTATACCAACGACCGATATAAACAAAATTTACACTTTCATTACTTTTATCCGCATTTTCATAGCTAGTTTATAGTATATGTATACATCTTGTACCCACCCAAATGTTCAACAGAACACTGAACGTACCTCCATCACAGAAGAGCTGATATCTCGGAAGTTGCATATTGCAATAGCTCACATGAGTGATTTGGGTAACCCAAAACCATAATTCTGCATAGGGCAAATTAAAACCAAACTTGGCACAAAGCATCTATGGGTAATTTAAAGTAAGGAAATGCTTTTTATAAACCTCATCTATCAGATAATTAACAAATAGGAAATAGAGCACTGGGATGCTTAAAAATCACAAAACTACTGGATCAGGAAAGCCAAAATTTGCATGAAATCTTAATTTAAATTTTATGAAGATTCAAGTTCTTATACATATACTCCAGTCTCCATAAAGCAATCAAGAAGTTAAGGGACTCCAATCCTCAGCAATGTTTGGTAACTCGCGTAAAATCCGGAAAAAGTTTATTCGTATCATAAATTCCGGCATTTATATTTTTTGGAACTCTTCTTTGAATAAAGAATAAGAATTCACAGATGTAAACAAATGGAAATGGAGGGGAATTGTATACGAGAAAGAGATAAGAAAGGTCGGTTCAAGAAAGCCTCGTCTACTGCTACTACAACCATCAGCACATGTACCGATGCAAATAACAACCACCCTGACTTCATCGATGTCTACAGCGAAGATCCACTAGCACAGGTAGATGAATATGATGAAAATAAAGAGACGTTTGACCTGTTCCAAGGCAGAAGAGTTGTTGAATTTTCAATTCTGGTGGATCATTTGCAAAGAGGGTGCTTTCTGTGTCATACGCCTTTGGATCTTGTTGACTGTGAGAAAGAGAGACGTTATGGACTAGCCAGCTTACTGTATGTGAGATGCAGGAAGTGCGACGAACTGACGATCATTCCCACTGGTAAACATACTTTTTCAGGATTATCAGCTGACATCATTCAACTAGCAGCAAGGTGTGGAGAAACTGAATTCAATCAGTATGTTTTTCCAACAACCAACATCAATCCAGTGGCATCAAAGATCACAGGACTAACTTTTGATGGTACATTGGTGTCCTTTACTAGCTGTTTCTCTAGAGAAGTGCTTGGTATCATTCTTTGATTGGCTGAAGAATTCTGGTATCAATGATCCAGTGTTGTTTGCTCATAATGGAAGGAAGTTTGACAGCCTTATCTTTGGTAGATCTGTTCTGGATAGTGGGAAAGACGAATATGGAAAGATTATTTGTGGGTTTTGTGACACCTTGCCAATGCTGAAAGAACATGCATCAGGATCCCATCTGAACTTTTCTTTGAGACTTTGGTAAAGGATATTCTTGGGTGCACTTTTAGTGCACATGATGCAGTTGAAGACTGTAGATATCTCCAGAAAGTTGTTGAGCATCACAAATGTGACAATATTGACTCATTTTATCTTCAGTATAGTTTTACTATGAAGTACATCATTGATATCATAAAGCAGATGGAAACTTCCAAAAAAAAATGTACATACTCTTATGCCATTAGTTGAAAATAACATTATTTCTGAAAGCATGTGTAAAAAGATATCTTTTTCAGGACTAGGTTTCAAACATCTGCAGATAGCACATCAGAGAAGAGGCTATGATGGGATACACAGCTTATTTACAGAGAATTTTCAGGGCAAGCCCAGGATTACAAAGCGCACATCTATCATTACTGCTGTGTTCAAATTCATGGAAGAGAGATAACTCTACATTCTGAAAATTGATGTCATATTGATTTCAGTCATTATCTTTTATATTTTACTGGATACAATGCAATTTATTTTTATTTTTGTAATCCTTTCACCCAATGGATATTTTGTTTAGGCAGCAAACAAGTCAACATACAGTATATGAAATACAATTTGATGAAACTGAGATAACTCTTTGTTTTCTATTATTTACTGTATACGTAATGATCAATTATCTCATAAGATCACCTGGATACAATGGTAAATAATTATCAATTCTTTGTCATAATAACAAGTACGTAAGAAAAGCTTCACAATAATGGTAAAAAAATACATCTTCATTTTTTTGCACCTGAGGGACGGAGTACCTTAAGCAATACCATTTGTTTTTTGAGAACATGCAATGATTGCCATGTAAGAGAAATATTTCACCTGAGATTTTCTGAAAGGTTTCCCTCCTATCTGGGGACACTGGTACTCTACTGGCTGTGTACACAAGCTTTGTTAATTGATCAGCTAGGGCCTCAGCATTCTGCATATCCCCTCCAGACTACAAAACAAAAGACCTAAGTGTTAAGTAGGTACAGTAAAACACACTTAAAATGCACACACTTATAGTGAATTCACTTACTGCGAAGTGATATTTATTTCCCCTATGACAGGATTCACACTTTGTATCTGAATCTTAACCACATAATGTTAACACAGAATAAATTTCTCAAGACTTGAGATTTTATATTCCACCTTCACACCCAAACCATGGCCAAGTCCTACAGTCCTTTGATCTACACATGATCTTCAACTAAACATGAAAACATCCACACGTGATCTTCACAGTATATAGAGAAGAAAAGGGGACAAATAATTTTGAATCGTTAAAAACATGATTCGTTATATCAGATATGTTTATAATATATTTTAAAACTACAGGGAATGGAAATCAGTAGGCTGTATGAGTGGATTCACTGTCAGCATGTTTGCTGTAATCGTGTTTTCCTGTAATCGTACATGCTAAGTGGTTAGGGTGCTCGTTTCACAACACGGAAGGTTTGATTCTCAACCATTGCTGCATCAAACCCACATTTGTAAAATGTTTTATTTAAAACATCTTTAACCTTGATCCTTAATTCTCTTCGCACATGAAAGCACATAAGGCTGTTGCGCGACTCTGTCCTTACTTAGTCACTGTTTAAATAGTATTCCACCTCAACCATTCAGCTGCTAAAAGATGTTTAACGGAGGCTATTCCTTCATAACTAACCCATTATTAGAAGTGAGAAGTCAGAAAAATTAAAAACGGAGGTCCCATGTCACAGTAGGCCTTGGTATAACAAGCATTCTGAGAGTATTGTATAACATATAAGCAACACATGTCCCCTACCAGTGCCCCTATCAATTTACAGATGTAATGCACGAGAAAGTACATTTAATGTTGTTTGACCTTGAACTGTGACCTCCATAATTGATACCAGGTCATCATGTTAACCAGTATCACATTAGGAAAATACCTAGTTTGGAACTTGAAAATTTTGGACAAAATGGTGTCAATTCGAATGTAAGCATGAGGACATGTATTTTACCATTTAAATTTCGTCTACCAAAGTTCACATTGCTCCGAGATGTAACATAAAATCCATTAAAGCATGTATACTGTATTTCCTCAATCATGTATGTAATCACTCTTCAATTGTACCAGGTCTCCTATATGTTTGTAAATTTGCTAAACACTGAGTGACACTACAAATATGACGTCAAAATGCACTTCTTAAAACAATATGCGTAATATTTCCTGTGTTCAATAACTAGTGACTAGGGTGTCCATGATCAAGTGTTTAAAGTTGTGTAACAAGGTGGTTAAGATGCATTGACAGCTGTTCCTACATCAGGTCCAGTCCAAAGACTATTTCTACCTATGTAGCTATTAATAGCTACCTAGGTATTTAAACCTACTTAAAGTAGCTACTTCTACCTACTTTTACCTGTTTTTAAAAATATGAATAGATAATAATTAATGCACATCTTTCAAACAGGTCAGTCGTTTTATGTATCATGTTGTGCATGTGCACGGCAAAATTCGGAGTGTAAATTTGAATACTTTACGAGGGTGGAGAATGTAGAGGAAATGCATGAAAAATCGCCCCAAAACCTTTAATGTAAAAATGCATGAAGGTAAACTTTAAGATTAATACAGATTTGTAAGACATTCTAGACTTTTTATCATGTAGCTTTGGTCCTAAGCTCCTAGAAAATGGAACTGGGTGTAGTTATTGAAGCAAATTTGAAAGGTTAAAAAGTAATCATTTTTTGTCCAATATTTTTATAGTAATCATCGACTCAGTGTAAGTGAATCAAGAAATTTGGTACACACCATATTACGCCGTTCCTGCGTATGGCCACAAAATGCAAGTGAAGGAAAAAGTAGGTAAAAAAAGCTACCTGGAGTAGGTTTATAGTAAATGCATGTACATGTCCACATATAACTTGGGTATTTTTTAAAATCCAGTCTACCGATACGGCGATACCAATACTATTTTGCCCTCAAACACGGTCACACCATAAGTCATATTAGGATTACTTCTTAATACTTACGCTTATAACTGCACCGTCTTCCGTCAATACCAAATACCCCAACGAATCTTGAATCTTGTCAATTCCTTGAACATTTGCCATGCTTGATCTGAAATTCCAATAAAATCCTCAACTGTGTCATATATCATGCTGAAGAAAGGAGTTTTGAAACCTTTGTCACATTTTGTGTGATATTAACCCTCTAGCTATAAATCTATATATATCTACACTTGTAGCTTGCAGTCCACCCCCCCCCCCCCCCCCCCCCCCCCCTCCCTCTAGTATGGACGTTACAACAAATAAACAGAAGTTCTGACCATACAAAATTGCTTTTATAAAAATGGAGTAGGTATGTAGTTATGATGATCCAAGATTTAAATAAATATTCCAATTAATTCAATGTACAGACATCACGTTTATTTACAGTTTTACTATGATCCAAGTCTTACTTTCTATACTCACTGTACACCACAATAGCAGACAACCGGAAGTACATATGAACATCATGTGACATCAAATCTCGTCAATAAAGATAATACATACCTAATTAACAACGGCTCTATGCAATAGTGGATTAGTATATTTTGAATTTGTACCCTTTTATTAATTCGTAAACATCGATCATCCCAGAAATATTTACGGTAATGTAAACAGTCCGACCGGCGGGTACAGAAGTGGAAGGTGTCACGTGACATGTACGAGACATTAAAGATGGTGGATGCGTTTTGACACCTCCTTGTTTATAATCAATATTTTTGGAACTATAATCATGTCGCGGATTAGTAGTAGATGACTTTGAGTTATGCTATATGGACAGTGATGGTGGACTTAATCAACAAATCAAATGTGTTCGAGCTGCCAAGTTATCAGGTGAAAAGCAATGCAATTAATATCAATATTCTGCATGATATTTAGACGGGACGTATTAATACTATTATGGTACAGCGATGCATGTACGCCCGTTCATCCATCCTTCTATCCATCTGTCCGTTCGTGTTTTCTATTTCTACTTTCATTTCTTAGTCGCATATCAAAATGAAACTTGCTGTGTAGATTCTTTGTTCACTCTAGATGATGTGCATCATTTTTTTTTTTTTTCTTTTTTTTTTTCTTTTAATCTATTTTGATCTTTCCTGTTGGAGTTTTATTTGAGGAAATGTTACGAAGTGAGTACATTATTATATTCTGGTTTTTGAATCTCTGAATTTGTATTAGGCCTAATATCGTTAATGTTCACTGTAAGCCTAAGTGTTTTGAAGACATTTCTTAAGAATGAGAAAAAAATATTCTGATAAAAATGGATTTTTACACAGTTTTTAGTCGGAATTTTAATCGGAAAAAATGGACATTAAATTTTTTTAGGATCGGCACATTTTTATAGGTTAGGTGGGGTTACCCGAAACACACAATTTTTTTTTTAGGCCTTATTCTTATATATATGTATCAAATATATATATATATATATATATATATATATATATATATATATGATTGTAATTTTTGTGTGGATTTTTCATATCCACAAAATTCTGCAGATAATGGACAGCTGCAGAAAATACCTATTACACTCAATCTGACTAAAGTACAGACCTATATTATATATATAGGTATGTATATGATATAGGTCTGTACTTTAGTCAGATTGTATTACATCAGATTGATCATGCAACTATAGCAAATTGATGCAATGTTTTAGGTAGATTTTTATTTTTTTCTAGAAGTCACAATCAAAGTACCCCCATCATTATCTTTATTAGCAATTACAAATAATTCAGATTTCTCTCTCATCCTTGCTCATATTTATGCATGCTCCCCTGCACTATAGAAGCAGGGAGGGCAGTGGCAGATCTAAAGGGTAGGTTGTAGGTTTTTGTTGATTTCTTTTCATGGTCTTCAACCCCCACCCCTTTCTTGTGTGGAAAATGTACACACACACACACACACACACAAACCTTTGAACATTTCTTGGATCCTCCTCTGGAGGGGAGTAAGAGTCAGAATATTTTGGATTAATGAATAATGTGTAACACACAAGTTCTTTTCACCTTTTATTCACAGTTGTAGTGTAATGTGATCAATCAATGATGAATCAATGAATGAATCAATGACAGTGCTCCTATAAATATAAATAAATAAAAACACATTATAATTTGTTCTAGTGACTTAACCAATGTACAAGATTTGCTTGACCTCAATCATATATACAAACATATTTCCTTTGCAAGGATTCATATGTAGTACATGTATTATAAACATGCATAATTAGCAACATGAACAAATAGCAATTGCAAATACGCAAAGTTCACAAACCTAAACAAGGCACGCAATATCCGGCCCAAAAAATGGCCACCACGACAGGTCAAGGTCAACGTAATACATTGATCACCTACATTTAGACCTATTAATAAAATAAACACTGTAAATATACTGAAACACACATATAACTCAAACACCGTTGTGTCACCGAAGTACATGTATGTAAAACTCAATTATATTCTCCCATTAAGTATAAATAGAAAACATTAAGCTACAAACTAGTTCTCAATTCTATATGTCTGATTAAAGCAAATGCTAAATATTGAATTCTGCTTCCTAACAGCATTGTTTAGCAAAGAATCTCTTACAATACCTTGCACACGATATAGTGAATCTATGCACTCAAAATATTCACTGACAAATTATTGTGTACTTGAAAATGACAAATATATCACCAAAAACTTACACAACATCAGACACGTCTTTGTTGTTCTGTATCTCGTGCAAAAATACCGCCAATAGCAGGTTCTATTATTACACATACTGACCAATCACTGACCGTCTTCATAAGTGTGAAAAATATTACACGAAATTATTTTAACTCAACAAGAGATACTTTTACCCAAAATTAATAGAATATAATACTCTTCAAAGTCAATTATAATTAATTTTACAATACTAATCAGACACACAGAATACCAAAAATATCTAAGTAGTTGCAGAGTCTCAATGGCGCAGAGGTTAATGCCTATCGTCCATCACACGCGACCTTCTCTCGGCACCCGGTTCGAATCCCATCTGATACAACTTATTTCTTTTTTTTTTTTTTATAAAAAATGTTCTCCCCTTACAAATGTATCTCATGTAAAACAAGAAAAAGGGCTGTCACATGCATTTATTATTTACATTTTGATTTAATCATAATACAGACTGAACAATGTCACTTCCAAATTCCAGAACAT
>NC_079172.1:30644042-30674042 GCF_947568905.1 Ostrea edulis | reverse complement strand
TAACAATTTGGAATTTCCTTATTTTTGGATAAAAATTGACAAATTTGAAGCGTGTGTTGCTTCAGAAAATATAGAGTACAAAGTTGTCTACCTCTTGGACATATTTGTACACCAGTATCGGTTGCACCTTTCTTGGACATATTTTGTACACTAGTATCGGTTGCACCTTTCTTGGACATATTTGTACACCAGTATCGGTTGCACCTTTCTTGGACATATTTGTACACCAGTATCGGTTGCAACTTTCTTGGACATATTTCATACAAGAATATACAATGTTTTTAAAAGCAAAGTGTATGTAAAATTTCATTGCTATTTTCATCTGAAATCCAATCTTTGCTTAAATCTGTGACTGTGGCTTTAGTCATTGGGATAATGTAATTCACAGTTTTTGAAATTAAAGTGAAAAATGAAGGCCACATTGTGCTCTTTTCCTTCATGATACAGTAAAACACAGTTACAGTGAATACTCTTATAATGAATTCACACTTATAATGAATTCAGTGACAGTGATTTTCATTCCCTGTTAAATGTCAGTAGCTGAATCATGATTAAGTACTTGCATACTATAGTGGATAAAAGGTGAATATAATGAACAGTGATCAATCTCATAACTCCTATAAGCAATACAAAATAGAGAGTTGGGCAAACACGGATCCCTGCATATACCAGAGGTGGGATCAGGTGCCTAGGAGGAGTAAACATCCCCTGTCGACTGGTCACACCCGCCATGAGCCCTATATCTTGATCAGGTAAACAGAGTTATCCGTAGTCAAAATCAGTGTGCCAAGAATGGCCTAACAATTGGTATGAAACAAGTCAGACAGCATTTGACCCAATGCTAGGTTGTATTGGCAAACTAGATTATTATAGCAACCATAGAATTTGCGAAATGCGGACTTTAAACGAGACTGTTGAAACCCCTGCACCATCAACTTGTTTGTCAGCACGGTATAGTGACAATTTTACATGTGTGAAATACTACATGTATATGATGATGATTAAACATTCTAAAGATTAAGACTGTTTTCTTAAGCATGATTATTTTCATGTACATTTCCTAACAGATGCAGCAATGAAGAAGAATCTTGAAAAGTTGGTAGAAAAATGGAAAGAGAGGGTAGAGAAGAAAAAGGACTATGATCAGACAAGGTATTTCTGAGAGAATTGTTTACACTTACAATGTTCTATATTCTGTGTGTAGAGTCGTCTTTCATTACAGTCACAATATCTCCGTCTTTTTCAATTTTGATGAAATTTTATGGTGTTTTTCATACACAAGAAATACTTCCGAATTTAGGCAGTTTCCTCTTTCAAAAATTTACAAAGTGGTGTCAAAATGTCTGTAGGACATTAAGTGATGAAAGATTTATTTCAACTTTGTAAAATGATATTTGTTAACTAATATTTCATACACAACCTACTATTGTCTCAATACCATCTTGATGATTGAGAATATTAGACAGTAACAGGATGTTTTTGTCATTTAATCAAGTGTTTATAGAACCCTGTATAATGTCGATTTCATGAAGAGCGCACCATGTTGCATGATTTGAAGTATTTTGTGAAAAGGTGACAAAATAAGTTATAGGTATGGGAAAAGGGTTAATAGTTATATAATACTTTATGCATCCAAGATTTCAACATGAAAATTTCAAATATCCAAAAATGTTATAAATGTTTTTTCCCAAATCATATGGCATAGCCATAAGGGTAGTTTTTGAAATTGGTGTGAGAAACACTGTCTTAGCTTTTAAAATCACAGCTTCTTATTCAAGATCCCTTCTATATTACATGTAATAGTAAATACATTGCACAAAGAATGAATTTCTAGCATACCTTAGCCATAGGATAAAAATTTTTCTGTAGTCTGTCATCATTTTTCCTGTCATTGTAAATTTTGAAGTTTTTTTTCAAAGGGAGATAATTTGGAGTAGTAAAAATGGGGTGGTGTGCTTAATTATTTTTTTCAAGAACAAGGGTGCAATTTTTTAATTTGATATTCAAGGCTCTTTATGTAATCAGTATGTTCCAATCACATGTCCTTCAGGCCCTGGGCAGGTTCACAATGTTTTACAAAGGAATATTTAGGAAAATTTTTAAAAAAGAAAAATCTTCCTCTCAAGAACCACAAAAGATGCAGTTAATCTGTTAAATATGGAAGTGTCTCCATGTTGTGTAGATTCCGTTTTTTCATTTCCTGAAGTTAGAAGGGGTCCACAAAAGAGAAAATTGACACACTATCTCTATATGAGTAAGGTAACTCAGGTCCATGAACCTCTTGTTTAGGAGAAATATTAGATGATGTTGCTGTTACACTATGTACATTCTTTATTGATGTTTTGTAGGGAAAAGCTGATAAAGGAGAATGCACAACTTTTAATCAGAAAAAAGCAATTAGTCAGGGAATTAGCTACGTGTATTTATCCTATTACTGAGGTAAATTTTTAATTTTGTGGTCTTTTTTTAAAATTATATATTCATAGCCTGCCAACAAAGTAAGTCCTGGTTCCGGGATCATGAAACTGTATTAAACTTTTAGATTGTCTTAAATCAATAAAGTTACACTTAAATCTTAAGACTGGTCTTAAAGGGACTGGTTCACGATTTTTTATAAAAATATTTTTCATTTTTGATGTTAAACATCAGAAATATAACTCATTTAATGTTGACTGCCAAAATTTTGACCTTCTGAATGCATGAATGAAAGCAATATTTTAGCCTTAAATATGTGTTATGTAAACAAAGACCCGAGTCTTTTTATGTAAACAAACAAGTGAAATATTGATTTTGTAATATAATGCATCTTAATTTTGCATAGTCACAAATTTTAACTTTTAGATGACACTTTTCACCCCAAAATGCTTGAAAAATGAAAGATATAATAATACTTAAATCGATATCCATTTCTTTTGAAAATTCCGTAAACAATAACATATCGCAATCTTTGTTTACAAAACAAATAATAAACTCTCTAAAATGAGCTTCTGTGATGATGTATAACCTTAATTTTCATGTGAAATCTTTCAAACACATTAGACAGTAGATTTTGATCATTAAAAGTGAAAAACAAAATTTTGGGTAAAATCGTGAATCAGTCCCTTTAAAGTGGATCACAAAAAATCACTTAGATTAAGTATTTTTTCTTAAATTCTAAGACTGCCTTAAAGCTGTCTTAACTTTTTAAGACTGTTGCTAAGTTCGTTCAAAATGGCCGCGCTGGTTGCATTTTTGAGGCAAGTAAGAGCGTGATGTCCGACGTTGAAGACTTCTGCCCCGACCAAGAAACGGACAGGTCATTTGTTTAAGTTCATAAAGTAGATGTAAACGTGATGTACACGTACAACCGTTTCTTTAAAAAGTTACGACTACAAAAGTACATGTATTTACCTGACTGAGTTTGTTGACAATGTGGAGGAAGAAAACAATCATTACTTCAATTGCAGTCTGCATTTGCAAACGAATAATGTGCAGTCCGAGCCCGAATTTGAAATTAATTAGTTATCCTTCTTTGCTACACATACAGTCGACAAAATAAATAAAGGCATTGAATTTAATAAAATTTTCGCTTCAATCACTCTTACATTTCCACTTTTATTCATTACTACTTTTAAAAAGGGAGAGGCGACGGGGTCAATACATCAAACTTTGTATACATGTAATAACGAAAAAAGTTTCTTTTTATAAAAGGGGAGGGTGTTGCTACATGTATGTGCCTGCATCACCATTAGTGATCATAAACTAGACATTTTAGAGTGATCATAAACTAGACGTTTTAGACACTGATTATGTTTAAGTCATATATTTTTTTATATCCTATTGTTACCTCTACGCAAAAGAGTTCCTTGTTGCGGCAATGCCATAGCAATTTAAGATTCTAAACAAAGTGCTTAAGTTCGTTTTTTGATCCATTTAAGTCAGCAATCTTAGCTAAGTTCAAATCTTAATTTAAAGTAAAAATTTTGACTTAACTTTAGGACAGTTTCATGATCTCGGAGGCAGAATGTACATTTTTAAAAGAATGTTTTTGGATTATATTTGTTGCCAAAGGGGTTCAGCAGATGAACAGGCTAAGTGTCACACGCTATCCTGATGATGCAAACTATTAACTCAACAAGTGAACACTTCATACATTAATGGCAATTAATGGAAGAAAATTCCTATTTAAAAGGTCAAAATTATTTTGACAAAAGGTGATCAGACACTTTTTTAGCTCACCTGAGCTGAAAGCTCAAGTGAGCTTTTCTGATCACCCGTATTCCGGCGTCCGTCTGTCTGTCCGTCTGTAAACTTTTCACATTTTCAACTTCTTCTCAACAACCACTGGGCCAATTTCAACCAAAGTTGGCACAAAACATCCTTAGGTTAAGGGAATTCTAAATTGTTAAAATAAAGGGCCAGGCCACCTTCCAAGGGGAGATAATCAAGAAAAGGTAAAAATAGGGTAGGGTCATTAAAAAATCTTCTTCTCAAGAACCACTGAGCCAGAAAAGATGAAATTTATAGATAAGCTTTATTAGGTAGTGCAGATTCTAAATTGTTAAAATCATGGCCCCCGGGGGTCGGATGGGTCCACAATAGGGGATCAAAGTTTTACATACAAATATATAGGGAAAATCTTTAAAAATCTTCTTCTCAAGAACCGCTGAGCCAGAAAAGCTGAGATTTATATGAAAGGTTCCTTCTATAATGCAGATTCTAAATTGTTAAAATCATGGCCCCCTGGGGTAGGATGGGGCCACAATAGGGGGTCAAAGTTTTACATACAAATATATAGGAAAAATCTTTAAAAATCTCCTTCCCAAGAACCACTAAGCCAGAAAACCTGAGATTTATATGAAAACTTCCTGATATAGTACAGATTATAAATTGTTAAAATCATGGCCCCCGGGGATCGGATGGGGCCACAATAGGAGGTCAAAGTTTTTTTTTTTGTTGTTTGTTTTTTTTTTTCGTTTTTTTTTTTTTTTTGATATAGTGCAGATTCAAGTTTGTTAAAATCATGGACCCCGGGGATTGGATGGGGCCTCAAGGGGGGCATCAAAGTTTTACATACAAATTTATAGGAAAAATCTTTTAAAATCTTCTTCTCAAGAACCACTGAGCCAGAAAAGCTGAGGTTTATATGAAAGCTTCCTGATATAGTGCAGTTTATAAATTGTTAAGATCATGGCCCCCGGGGGTGGGATGGGGCCACAATAGGGGGTCAAAGTTTTACATACAAATATATAGGAAAAATCTTTAAAAATCTTCTTCCCAGAACCACTGAGCCAGAAAAGCTGAGATTTATATGAAAGCTTTCTGATATAGTGCAGATTCAGGTTTGTTAAAATCATGCCCCTCTGGGGTAGGATGGGGCCACAATAGGGGATCAAAGTTTTACATACAAATATATATGGAAAATCTTTAAAAATCTTCTTCTCAAGAACCATTGGGCCAAAGAAGTTCACATTTACATGAAAGCTTTCTGACATAGTGTAGATTCAAGTTTGCAAAAACCATGGCCTCCAGGGGTAGGTTTGGGTCCATAATAGGGACTACGGTTTTACATGCAAATAGATATGGAAAATCTTCTGATATGGACCAAGGTGACTCAGGTGAGCGATGTGGCTCATGGGCCTCTTGTTGTTGTTGCTATGAGAGTGATCTACTCTTGATGCACATTCACAAAACTTGTTGGTGGGCTAGGTTGCCTTGTTTCTAATTATTGTTCAACATTTCTAACTTCAATGTCAACAAACTGAGGGTGATTCACATAATCATTCTGAGAGGTGTCACTTTTTCTTTTCAGAAGAAAGATTCTTATTTTATTGTTGATGTGCACTTGCCGAATTCAGAAGAATTTCAAGGTACTGGTAATCTGTGTGAACCTCATTAAATTCAAATATCTTCTGTTACTGTAAAACACGGTTACAGTGAACACACTTATAATGAATTCACACTTATAGTTAAACAGTACAATGAACACACTGGTAATGAATTCACACTCTGATACAGTAAAACACAGTTACAGTGAACACACTTATAATGAATTCATGCTTACAGTAGAACATGGTTACAGTGAACACACTTATAATGAATTCATGCTTACAGTAGAACATCGTTACAGTGAACACACATATGATAAATTCACACATACAGTAAAACACGGTTACAGAGAACACGCTTATGATTAATTCATGCTTACAGTAGAACATGGTTACAGTGAACACACTTATAATGAATTCACACATACATTAAACACAGTTACAGTGAACACACTTATAATGAATTCACACTTACTGTAAAACATGGTTAAAGTGAACAAGCTTATAATGAATTCATGCTTACAGCAAAGTGATTTTCATTCCCTATAATGTTAGAACATATTATGAATTCATTGCATATAACACATTACATTTATAACAAATAAATTTGGTTGTTCCCAACACTTCACTGTAAGCATGTTTTCCTGTAGAATTAATTTTATATGAGTCAAGATGGATAAATTCCGTGAACCTTTAGCAATTAGACTAACCATTTTTTCATTTCTCTGTGCATGGAACAGTCAAACTAATGAACGGTCACTGCACATGAATTTTACTACAAATGTGTTGTATCAAAATAACTGAAGGATAGGTTACTGGAGATCAGATCGCTCTGTGCAGTGAAAGACACATCCTTTAGACAGCATTTTTATGTGGCATTTCCTATAACTGATTCAATCTGTTGAACATGCAAATTATTTCTTTGAAGGTAAAGATGAGAGTATGATTGCTGTTTCCCTTGGTTACACTTGTCACATGCTGTTGATGATTTCTAATATTCTGGACATTCCACTAAGATACTGCATGGTTCATCGGGTGTCAAAGTCAGTCATCCGTGACCACATCCACACGAAACTGGAGGACAAAGAGCGGGAGTAAGTCAACCATTACCTCATTCCAAATTTTGAAAATATGATACATGTATCAAATATAACATATATAAGATGTATATGGTTAAATTCAATTTTAATTTTTTTTTTTTTAAATTGCTCATTATAGAGAATTAATTCTTCCTTCTTCCTCAAGCAGTTCAAAGTTTTAAGCTTCTGATTGAAATTAAGTATAATGATAGTCAACCATTACCTCATTCCAAATTTTGAAAATATGATATATATATATATATAAATTCAGTGATTTAAATATGTACTTATAGTTCTGTTTTATTCTAAATTATTTTATGAAATGGTAATGGAGTTATTTCCCTTATAATGTGTAAATATTTTGCAGGTTTCCTCTGTATTCAAAGGGCAAAGAACAAACTCTCTTCAAGTATGGAGTGTTTACATTGAACAAGAATATCAGCCAGGTGAATACTTGTTTTCAATTTATGATTGTTAGTGCCTTTGCACAATAGGAGAAGAAAAAGAAATTGCTCACGGGATACAACTGACAATGCTGTCTCATTAGCTGTCAAACTGAGACTGAGTTTTCAATAAGTGTACTTTGTTTGAAAAATGTATGCATGTATTAAAAGATTGCAAGGATATGTAAGATTAATGATTTATACTGGGTATTTTTAATTTCAGATGAGATTTTACTTGGGGCTTGGAACACCAGATCTCAGAACTACTCTGCAGAATATAAAATCCATGCTAGAATGCAGATTAGGATTAAAACCGTAGGTTAATCTTTAATCTTAATTGATCAGATGAATCTTCTCTGATAGAACATCCCATTAAGGTAGTGATTGCGAGGCATCGCGTGGTTTATTCATGTAGTATCTAAAAAGAGACTATTTTCGTTTCCGATTCCGGAATACGTCAAGCGCTTAAGCATCAATAATAATGACAGACGATGGAAATAAAGACTTGTCAGCTATAACCAGACACAGGGTAAAGTGAAACTATGTTTAGAAATATACAAATGAAATACAATACAAATGAAAAATCCCTTGTTTTAATTATCTTTTAAATAATAGTCATTAGGCCCTAAGTCTCCATGATACATATACCACCCCTGTTAATTTTCAGTCTTACAGCACGTAAATTTAATTCACAAACCACTAGGCCTATTAAAATCATAATAATATTATATAATGCTATGAATTTCATAACATGTATATAGTGTTAGTGCACATAAATCTAAAATGCTACTATGTAACGTGAATGTTAAGAGAAATCAAAAAGTGTGTATTCTGAAAAGCAGCACTTGCTGTTAATATCTTTTTTGTCAATTAGTTCAGTTATTTCTTATAGTATAAAAAATAAGAAAGTTTTGTTGTTTGATAATCGCTTAGTTTGAAAGGAGAAAAAAATAAAGACGTTGCAGGTATCGACAATGCACAGTTTCAATCGGATGGGTTATGTTTCCCCGCGTTTTTAACATACACGTCCAGAGCATGAATGTACAAGTAATTTCAAACAGAAAGTAATAAAAACATCTCAAAAGCAACAGTACTATCATTCTATGTGGAATAAATTCAATAATAAACATCAAAACATCTTTATAGTTTTAATATGAGTTAAAATAAATGCATGTAAGATGCATATCTATTATAATTATCACCTGCAGCATTTATGTAAGGAGGGGGGAGGGGGGGGGGTAACTTTAGAGCTCATATATAGCGCCATAGTAAACCTGAAAACCAATGTTGATACTTTCAGGAAAACTTCCTACTAACATATGTTAAAACATATTTAAGAATAAAAAAAATTCGTTGGTCATTTATTTCTCAGGGGGTGAAAATATGTCTGCTTTAGTGAATAATTGCCTTCTTAAAACTGTTCAGAAGCAGTCCTGCTTCTACTTCATATGAAAATAAATGGACATATTAATACAAATTATATATCATTTAAGGCTTTAACTTCAATTTGATATAAAATGTGTATCACTTACCCCTTTTGTATCATTTTTAAACACCATCTGAAATACCTGTACCATTTATTACGGAAAGTCGACAAGAGGGGTTACTATGACAACCGTAGCGTCACAATTTCCGTGAAAACCATATATGATACTTTCATAATGAGTTACAGATACATATGTACTGTCAACTACAAAATATGTAAAAATCAAAAAAATTCACAGATTCATTAATTTTGAATGACCCATGCAATCACTACCTTAAAGAAATTGTCAATCCATGTAATCAAAATTATAGTGCAAGACGTTTGTGTACCTATTTCAACAAATGATTTCTGCACAGAAAAGAAACTATTGGTCTTTGAATTTGGACTACAAAGTCTTATAGTTTATATTATTATTGGTAAAAACAATGGAAATGTAGATATAACATCTTTGGTTTTTTTTAAATTTTGTGAATAGACAAGACATTTTTATAACCCCCCCCCCCCAACCCCCCCCCCCCCCCCCCCCCCCCCCCCCCCCCCCCCCCCACGAACGAAGTTCAGGGGGTATATAGGAATCACTCTGTCTGTCTGCAGATTCGTGTCCGGGCCATAACTTCTTTGTTCTTTGACATAGGCATACCATATTTGACACACAGGTGGATCACCATGAGACGATGTGTCGAGTACCTTCATGACCTTGACCCTTGACCTCAAGGTCAAAATTAACGGGGTTTTTTTTTTACAATGGATTCGTGTCCGGGCCATAACTTCTTTGTTCTTTGACATAGGCATACCATATTTGACACATGAGTGTATCACCATAAGACGATGTGTCGGGTACCTTCATGACCTCCATATGACCTTGACCTCAAGGTCAAAATTAAAGGTTTTTACAATGGATTTGTGTCAGGGTCATGACTTCTTTGTTCTTTGACATAGGCATACCATATTTGACACATGAGTGTATCACCATGAGATGATGTGTCAGGTACCTTCATGACCTCTATATGACCTTGAACTTTGACCTCAAGGTCAAAATTTATTATAGGGTTTTGACATAGTCATACCATAAGACATGGGTGTATCACCATGAGACTATGTATCATGTACATTCATGACCTCTTTATGACCTTGACCTTTGATCTCAAGGTCAAAATTATAGGTTTATACCATGGATTTGTGTTCGGACTCCATTTTCTTCTACAAAGGCATACCATATTTTTACACCCAGGAAAGAGGTAATTTATACCTATTAACAACACCCTTTGGGAGATTGGGGTAAGCGGGAGGTATTCTTAGTGAGCATTGCTCACAGTACTTCTTGTTTCCTCAGTATTGTCCCTTTAGATGTTGTACTGTAATAAAGGCGTATAGATAAGGCATTTTAAAGCATCATTATTCACAGATTATGTTCAAACCTGAATATATTTACATGTATGTTTCTGCCTTTGATATCTTTACAAATTGTAATGATAGCTATTTCCTCATGTGACGCATTTGTGTACAATGCACATATGAATCTTGATAAATATAGTATGTGTATTTTAATGACTGGAAATAATGACAAAAAAAGAAAGAGGGCATGAACTGCTTACACGCTTCATGAAGTATGCTGGCATGAAACATCGCAGTTCATACCCTCATGTATTTTCAAAAATGAAATTCATTTCTTAAATAAATTAAGAGAGTGTAGTGTCATTTGAAGTTGCATTGCTTTGTTAGTGAACTTAGATTTATTTACATACCTTTGGATTTTTCTAGCTTGGAAATGAAGATTATATCTAGTTAATTCCCTACTTTCATCTGAAATTCTCAAATTTCTTGTTCCATGAATTACAGAAGCAATTCTCATTGGTTTCAGAGAAAGTCAGACAGCTCTGCTACGACCAGTAAGTAGTGAACCGGGAGAAAAGCCATACAGTGACTTTGACAAAACCGACACTCAAAGCTCTCTCGCCTCATTTGGGAGAATGACTGGCGATTATCGGAGAGAGCTTAGTGTGCCTCCGTCAGAAGAATCAACTAGGCAATCTTCACCCATTGTTCACGGCAAGGAGGTTGAAGAGGACATTTTTCATCCAAGCAGTGATGATAATTTTTTTAAAATATCTAATCCTGTGTCAGAGAGACTGGCAGATTTTGATAGTGAAATCAACATCAGTGGGCAGGAGCGGGTTCATATTCACAAGTCTTGGGACAATCACCGACAAACCTATTTTAACGGTGTACAGACCAGTGATCGTTATGGTTCAGAGGAGCAGGATGAGCATATCTACGAGACTGTCACAGTGCAAAAAACCAGTGAACTCTCGGATAAATCAGAGAGTCAATCGAATAGTGTAGTATCATGATTACGGTACTGTTAGCTGTGTAAATAGGAGATAAATAATGTTACTGATCATTAGTACTTAAAGAGTGTGTTATGTTTACATTATACATGTATCAAACTCAAAATGATGATTAAATTATGATGCAAATTATTTTGTCACTCATTTTAAAAAGCTCAGCTGTTTGGTCCACTCTTACATGCAATGCTGTATACAACCTTATTTCTGCTACTGCGTTTCCTGCTGTTTTCACTGTGTACCAAAAACTGTTAAATTACAACAGTATTGAATATAATGTATCATAATATCAAAACTCTCATGAACATAACATTTTTATGTGAAATGAACATAAAAACTGTAAAATTAAAACGGATTTTAGACCCCTACCCCCACCACTACCATCACCACTTAAAAAGCATTGAAAATAAGCATGCAAGGGTTACATATGAATTTATATACAGTAGTGACTATTGGTAGGTTTCGATGAGGATCAAATATTGATGAGTATTAGATTGAGATTTAAATGTAGAGAAACACAAGTGATGTCAGACTGCAAGAGTTAAAAGCTTCGAAAGAGTGACCAAAAGCAAACGCCAGGGTCTGTGAGTGCATTGAACAGAAAAAGTACATAAAAAAAATGTGAAGATGACGAACAACGATCAATCTTACAAGTTATAAGATACCACATGGAAGCATGATAGAATATGACAGTGTCGAGATGGAGTATGTCTCTGATCTATCATATTATGTAATGAGAGCAGCAAATATGTTGTCCTTTGTTTCAAAGAAGAATGAAGAAAGATAATTCTTTTTTAAAAACAAATCATACCTTATTGACTTTTTATATGTGTATCTTATTAAATAAGAAGATAAAATAATAAATAAAAATACAAACAAGAAAGAAAGAAAAAAACAACAATACCGAAAACTAACTATCTGAAGTGTGTGCTGTCCTTGGATCCGCTCCCTTTTTCTTTTCTTTTTTTGCCATTTCCGGTTTAAAAAATCGGGTGAAAACATGCGCACATGGTACAAAATGGGATAGGTGCACTTCCTGTAATAATAAATGTAGCTGAACGATCTCTCAAATAATATGTAGGACCCATGGAGAGATACAAAACAGAGACATACATGAATGTAAGTAACTTTAATGAATATTGCTCTCCATTCAAATCGAAAACCAGGTGCAATTGCCGAGGAATTCATTGAATAATGTCAACTATTAAAAATGGCGCCGCTCACTTCCTGTGCTCGTAGTGGTACTGGCACTTGACCAGAATTTAGCACCTGTTGAGAACAGTAAATGATTACGCGCGTGTTTTTCATCAGTGTGAATAAAATTTGAAAGAGCGGAATGATAAGTTTATTAAATTTTACTACCCAGTGCCTGGTTGTAACAACAACACGTGAAATCGCGTACGCATAGTGAGATGTGATGAATGAATGAAATGCAATCAGTTAAATATTAAACGATTGTTATTAATTATGTATCAGCTGTAGATTGTTGATGTTCAGTGCTTCCGTACACAAGTCACATTTTCATTATGCAGAATGAAAGGTGTATTAACAGTTGAAATTCTGTACAAAATCTTGAGCTGATGATCAAAGTGAAGGGTTACATCATTAGATAATAAAACTTAACATGTTTTACTGTATTCGGATGTTGTGGTGAACAGATCTGGTAAATTATCATAAATCTGATTTGAAATATCTCGGATTACTAATTCTTGTATATATTTATATATTATTCACGGTACAGTTGGTACTCAGTTTACACCCTTCTTGTCCAGCTACTGACCACGATTAACCTTCCTGAAGCTATGATAAACTGTATTATGATAAGTTTTGTAACTGTTTTGAAATGGTCCAAGTTTACAGCAGAGTTGTTGAAATTTTTACATCATTGTCAGACATTTGGTCTGACAGTTAAAGGTTCTATCAGACCGGACAAAGTTTTGTCAGACCAGATACAAGTACCTTGTATTGCATAAAAAGAACGAAGAAGAAAAACTGCACCAAAATGCCTTTTATTGTTTTAACAGCAATGCGTCTCCCACTCATAATATCCAGCCAAATACAGTCAGTTTTCCAACCATCTTAGCACAGAAGCCTTCGTAATTTTCTAAGTGGTCCAGGTTCAGCATTTTTTTCTTCTTACCAAGTTGTTTGTTTGTTTTATGTCCCGTCAGAACTTTTCCCCTCATATTGAGACATGACCAGCTGTAGGTGAAACACCACAAATTTAGATCTATGCTTTGTACTTTGACTAAAGACTGTAGTAGTGAGGGTTCTTTAACGTGTAACTTAAAACCTGCCGCAACATTGGAGGTCATATCCGAAAGACCTGTAACTCTCATCTCACTGCTAAATGCCGAGCGTTTGGCGAGGATATATTTACATCTTGGGTTTGACATGGTCATGGCACAAGCAGAACTCAAACTCACGACCTTCCAGTTACGAAGCGAACGGTCTACAACTGAGCTACCACGATCAGTCTTTTCTTCCCAGGTAAAGAACCTTTTATAAATTTGATTGGCCGTGCGGCCATGTTGTTTGAGTGACCTTCACTTGCGCATCTTGAACCCGAGCTCTAAAATAATCGGATCACGTCCGATATTTTCAAACGGCCATTTGGACTGACATTTTCTAGAAAATGATCGGTCCAGCGAAAATTTTACCGACCTTGCCGACAGTTTTCGACAACTCTGCTACAGGAATACCTCCTGACAGTTTGAGACTATGAGTAGTCAAACAGCATTATTGAACTCGGTCTCTGTAGTTAGATAATGAAATGACATCATATTAATCAACTTGAAGGTTTTTTAACAGGAAGCTTTGTTCCTTTATACGATTAAATGTATGGGTAATTAAAATCGAAGGATTCTGATTTATTCAATTTTTTTTTTCAAGATGAGACCGTGAATAACAACACGTGAAGGTATTTAATATTTTTTTTTAAAGATGAATGCATCAAAGATTGTCAGCAGTTTAAAATATTAAGCACATAATATATATATATATATGTGCATTTTTTTCATACCCATATTTAGCATGCATTATCTAAAAGGCTTAGGTATTGAAGTCTTTCATTTCACAATTTTAAGTAGCATTTCAATTTTAATTTCAGTAACTGTAGAAACAGTTTTATCGCAAACTCTTTATTACTAGAATGGTTTCACTGATCGCTGCAGGTTGGAGTGCATCTGATGGCCTGTATCTAAATGGCTTGGTAGCAACATGGGTTGCAGTAGCCTTGGTCATTTGTATTCAAAGTATTGCATCTCGGTAAATCATGTCCCCACCCCCACCCCTTCCTAAGGATATTACATTTATTTTTTGTATACACAACCATCCATAAGGAAAATTATATGCAAGGAATATTGCTCATTTAAATTCAGACAAGGTATACTTTGCATATCTTGAAAAATCAACTAAAGGAGGTATGCTACACCAGAGAAATTTGATATGGATGAAAAGTGGAGAATATGTACAACAATATTTTGAAGTTGAAAATTTTCAAATTTACTTTATTTTGTCAAAAAATACAGTTTTAGTAGAAGGTAATCTGAAAATTGTTTAAAACCCCTGCTGGACTCGAACCTGCGACCTACAGTTCAGCAGTCGGTATTCTAACCTACTGAGCTACTCAGCTATGTATTTAAAAGGAAAAGTAAAATATTGCTGATATTGATATTTTCATCCATGTTTTTAAAGGAAGTCAGCCATTATGACAGTGTTGAGTACTACCTTAAAGTGGTTTAAAGTTTACTCCCGTCTTCATTAAAATGTTCCTGTTATTTACTTCATAGACAAAACTTTATGTTACAATTTTATTCTTGAATAATGACATTTTTTTCCTTTCTTTATTCCCCTTTGTCAAAATGAGTATGTGGCAATAAGGGTCAATATTTTCATGAAAATAGATTTTTTTCTGGGGATAATAAATGAGACGATTTTGTGTTGAATACCTTGCAATTATACGATCCTTTAAGTTAATTCTGAAACAGGAAAAAATTCAAATGAAGTTTACCCTCTGAAGGTTGGAAATTTTGGAAAAAGATTTGAAATATTGTGCTTTTAACATGAATCATTAGGGGGAAAGAAAGCCAATGATGCACATTATTATTGCAATAATTTATTACATATTGTCTTCCCTAGATAAAAGATACACTGACAATTTAAATTTAAACAGTATTCTATTATGATAAATCATTTATAACAGGATCAGACAGCAGACACTACCTATATTAAGTCCTCTACGTAAATACCTAATTTTCTTCAATAACCTTATGTCTTTTATTCTGATGTAAATACACATATTGTATTTTTTATGGAATTATCCACATGTATAATTGTTTATAAGTGGTAACTGTATATACACATTAGTTCATGTGTACCGTATATGTGATGTAGAATTGATACACATCATATTTGATCATCAAGTGAATAGCTATCAGATGAACTGTGATAATTTCTCATTCATAATTTGATGTGTCGGTACTACCATAAAGTACAAGTAAACTAATCGAAAGTGGGTTATCTACACGGCGGTACACTCCTCTCTAACTGCACCTTTTTATGAATGAAATAGTTCGGAGCAAAACAGATGATGCTAGTGATTTACCTATCTCGTCAGATGAGTTTTCCTAAAACATGCCAATCGTTCGTGATTCAGTGAAATTGGTTGCTTTTTTTTTTTAAATCGAGTAGCATCTTTACCGCACATTTCAAGTCCAGAAGTTGTTTATGAAGTTTATAGCATTGCATCTGCTACAAACCTGAAACATGTTGTCTCTATTCTTTTCAAAGAATGATAATCAAATTATAACATATTCACATATATAGACTTTAGAGGTGGGAAAGGTAACAGTTTTAGTGCACATATGCTTGAAATACTACCTAGTTTCAGTAAGTTGAAATATTGGATACATTCTATGCATTTCATAAATCATGCATGGAGAATAAAATAATTTCCCCCTCCCCTACAAGTTGCCTGCACTGAATATATAGATATAGATACAATGTGTTAAATTATATTATTAATGACACATTAGAATAAAAACATGAACCTTAACAGAAGTAGTAGTCAACTATATAGGAAGGACTTCATTGGTTCCAATCAAATTTAGCCGTCCAATGGTCCGATGTATCTCGTGTAAACTTGTTAAACTCTTATTCTTGTATAATCATGCATAACTGTAGAGGGAGAACTTCATTGGTTCAAATCAGATTTAGCCAGTAAGCACCGATGTTATAAAACTCTTTATTCATTGATGATTTTACATAAGTCTGGTCAAAAAGATTCCATATTTCTTGTGCAGATTTGCTCACAGCATATGTTTAAAGTTCTGTCGTGTTCTTCTCCTGGCAGTTAAATATATTTTGTTTTATATGATAATTTAAAAATGCATTGTTTGTTTTTGCATTATACAGCAGAAAATGTGGATAAAAGAATGAAATGAATGAATGAGAATTATATCATTTGCAGTTTAGATAGTATGCCTTTTTATGGCTTCTGGCTTGTTGTGTTATGGCATTGAGATTTGTGGGAGATTGATTCATTGCATCATGCTTTATGTTATTATGCATAGGGATTTGACACCAGCTATGAGGGTAGCTGTAAATTTTTACCTATGATCTTTACTGTGCTAACGCCCCACTGTGACACTTGACCTCAGTATCCAAAAATACAAGGACTTTTACTGATTGTGCTAAAGAGTCACAGTTATATTTTAACTTTTGATTCAGACATACAACCTCTGAAATTAATCCCATAGCTTGGTTCATTAATTTTGAGCAGTTCAGTAATTGGAAAGAATGATGTGTATATTTCATTTGTATCTGTATTTAAATCGGTGGACAAATCTTGATGTCTTTCTACTTCATGTACAATATAACTTCACTGTCAAGAAATTGAGCACACTACTGTATTGGTATTAATTATATCATTACCAATGAAAGAAATCTGTGTAAAGTCTTGAAGTCTCTTTGAGATTTATATGTCTGACATTACAAAGAATTACATTCTTGAAGATTTGATATTTCTGAGAAAGTTTATACCATATTTTGAGCTTTATATATATCATTAGTGTACAAGGAATTACATTCATGAAGATTTGATATTTCTGAGAAATTTTACCAATTACATAAGTTTCCTTCTCCTTTTTGATTGTAAAAGTTATGTGTGTGTAAACAATTTCTTAAAAAGAGTACTTACCACCTCTTCACAATAACTTACTGTATCTTTGCACTATCTTGTAAATAACACTGCAAGATATGTGCTCGGAGAATTTTAAGTAGCCTAGGATATGGTATTTCCCTTACCACTTTGAGTTTAAGCTGAAATTCTAACCAAAATAGAATGTTGAATTAGGACATGTAATGATAATATACATAATTTTAATTACTTTAAAAAAAAAATTAGAAATTTATATTAACAGCATTTGTGAAGTTATTACAAATGGGATTCTGAAGCTAGAGTATGAACTTAATTTTTCTGTTTCCATCATTGTAATATAGATGTTCATGTTGGTAAACTTAACAAAAAAGATAGTAAAAGTGTTTTTATTACAGCCAGAAATTTGTCAAGTAAGAATCAAATGTACAATATATAGGTATCTATTTAGAAAGGCTTTCAGGTAATATTTAGTTTATAATAAATGCTGATTGAAATGAGTTCTTTGAATATTCAATGTAAAATTTTCACACATTTTTTGTGAGGCTTGGGGTAAAAAAAAACTTGAGTGGAGTGGAGTGATTAATCTAGAATAACCTACAATCCAAAGCTAGATGTATGAACTATAAATACTATGACATGCATAATGAAGATTCAGAATGTAGATGTATGAACTATAAATACTCTGACATGTATAATGAAGATTCAGAATGATGACAAACATTATCAATGCTCATCATTTGGTATAGTATTGAGAAACAAAACATGTCACAAGCATGCAGCATAGAGTGGTCTGAAGCTAGATGTATGACTTTGTATGTCGGATTCATTGAGATGAATTATCAATTAGGGTATGAGAATTAGGTGATGAAATGTAAATTGGTAATTCATCTTGCTCATTGTTTTTAGAAGGCTGTTAAGAGTAGGACACAGCTGTCAGTGTCAACCTGATCTCAAATCTGCTGCTGCTGTGACAAATCTTTTAATGATTAAAATGTGAATGTTGGTAAATGTCTTTGAAGCTTCCCTTTAATCTATTTAACACAGAGAAAGACCATTTTTTTTTTCTGTCACATTTTTGATTAGATAAGTGCAAAAAGGCAACACACTGTCTGTGAATAAAGCAGTGTCTTCGAGTTAACTTTGTATATATATTTGGTTTTTATATATCTTAGAGTTAACTTTGTATATATATTTGGTTTTTATATATCTTAGAGTTAACTTTGTATATATATTTGGTTTTTATATATCTTAGAGTTAACTTTGTATATATATTTGGTTTTTATATATCTTGATTGAATATAGAGGTAAGTTTGCACACACTAAATGAAGACGGGGGAGTAACCTGTTAACAATTCCACTATAAACAGCTTTTGACTTTTTGACTCCCACTCCACTCAGCTATTTACAGTTGATAACTCTATATATATTAACAAAAAAGAAATTGGAAGTGTTTTTACTACAGCCAGGAAATTGTCAAGTAAGAATCGAATGTACGATATATAATCTATTTAGAAATGTTTTCAAGTAATATTTTAGTTTATAATAAATGCTGATTGAAATGAGTTCTTTGAATATTTAATGTAAAGTTTTCGCACGTTTTTTGGGGTTTTTTTGTGAATTCTTCATGTTGGTATACAACTGGTAATGCCATGTGTTGAAATCGGATCTGTTAGCATTCCCTCACCTGTCATCAGCAGAAACACAATTGATTGGATGTTTTGTGAAAGTTATGCAATGCACACGGTTTTGGGATTGGCAATTGTTTATCCCCCTCCCTGCTTTAAGGAAATTCCACATATTTTAAACATCTAATTAAACAGGGGGGATTTTCTTTTGCTGGTGTAAAGTCAGATGATGTCATAATCCCTGATCAGAGAAAAGAATTTGTGGTTCCCCAAAGCCATAAAATGTCTTATACCTGTAATTGTAATTAGGAGGGGGAAAAAACTAGGGCATAATTACCCCAGCTGGCATTTGTACTTAATTCATAAAAGCTCTTTCTATCCTGTGCTGATGCTTCATTGATGAGAAGAGAGGGGGGAAATGAAAGAGAATAGGGGAGACAGAGGAAAGTTTGGAAAGCGTTTCCATCTCTTGTCCAGCATCGGAAATGTAACCTTGATGAAGCATGTACAACACAGGGTGGAGGCGACATTCCCTGTTTGTTTTACACGGAAGGTCAGGCCCCCATCTGGTAGGAGGGAGGAGAAGTGAGATATTTTGGTTCTGGTGGTGATTGTTAACAGGTGTTTGCCCCGTGGTGAGCCCCACTGTAATTATGAACAGGAAACAAGAGTTAGCAGAATAGACAGATAGGCGAGCATCCTCTTCACTAACAAAACTCTCTTGAACATCAGTGTGGTGAAAACTCCGGAAGTTCTTCTGCCTTCTGAATTCAGGCTTTCTCAGCATCTGTGTGTGTATGCTTCTGTCCCTCTCTCCGCCTCGTCATGACCCAATCCCAAAAACGTCATCTGTTCAGGTGATCAGTGCAAGAGGATTATTAACAACTTCAACATGGGTAGGATATACCCATGGAACAGCAAGGATTAGTGTGTTAATATGTTTAATATGCTTAACAAGGATTTAGCTGTGCTGTTTTAACACTTCTCTTTTTTTCTCTCTCTGCTGGTTTTAATCACATGGAGGGAAAGAGAAGAGAATGTAAAGCCAAATTGAGCAATGTTGTGAGGAAAGCTGGGGAGAAAGGCAGAATTTTAATGGGACTGGGGAAGTCCTTGGATGGGGACAAAGTGAATCTGCTTCAGGATGCTCCCACTAGTTTGTCAGAATCGGAAGATGTGTGTGGTAAGAGTAACGCCAGGAAAATTCCATGCGGAACAAAAGTACTGAGACCGTCTGCTCCAGAAGCAGAGGATTTGATTCCATGGAATTTTGTGGATCAAAAAGAGGACTTTTCTGACAAGTGTCACATTCGTCTTTCTGGACGGAAGGCCAGTGATGATTGGTCCTCCGAAGGGGTTAGAGGGTCAGAGTCTGAGATCAGAAGATGGTCAAATAATGATGTGATATCATCAGAAACAGAAAAACTGTTAACGAGTGTGCCCTGTGATAGACTGGAACGTTTTTCAACTATGCCGAAACTACGCAAGAAGAAAAAGACATTTGTCCCAGGTAGTCTAAATGTAGACTGTTCATTCGATGAAAACATTCTTTTAATCATTCAAATACAAATACAAAGTTTTCAATGGGTTGTTTTTTCAGTCACTTTGCTCAAAACTAGTACAAAAATTGGTGAATTGACATATAGTTATGCATGATGAGTTAGAATGCCATATGTTTTTCCCAAAATACAAATACTAGTATTCTATGGGTTTTTTTTTAATCACTTTGCTCAAAACTAGTACAAAAGATTGGTGAATTGATATGTAGTCTGTGCATGATGGGTTAGAATGCCATATGTTTTTTCCTTTGGCAGGAAATGGCACATGGAATTTTTGTTAGCTGAAGTATTTTGTGGATTGTGCATTTTAATATTTTCAAATCAGTACTGTCTGTTCTATTGAAAGGTGTTAAATTATCAATAGCAATAGAGATCACAGAGAAAGTAAATATTGTCTAGATGAATGAGTATCCTACAAATACATGTACATAATGAAATATGAAGACATTAGATCTCAGATTGTAAATCTACATAGAATTAAATAGTTGCCAGTGTATCATTGGGGAGCAGACAATTTCCAGTGGTCTTTGCAATCATTGCAAACTTTTATTTTGACAAGGTAACAAAAACCGGTGCAAAGTGACAAGAGTATTCAATCACTGAGTGGAGTGATAACCACTTGTGAGATAATCATAGTATCATCACGTTCCCCGTTAAAATGTAAAATGAGGTTACCAACAGAAGTGATAATTTCAGAAACAATCAAAATGCTGCAATTTTTTCCCCCATGAAAATCACAGCAGTATGGTTGAACTTTAATACAGATAATGGGCAGGATGTTCACAAGATCATCTCGTCATCAGCCACATTTTACCGATCACAGGCCAAAATGATGATAAAAAATGAATGAAATAAAAGAAGGGGTCCCTTTAAAGAGCAAGTTGAGAGTTGATTAGACCGGTGAATCCATTAATGGTATTGCCACTGAGGCCAAGGAAATCATACCCCCAAACTCTCAAACAAATTCTGTTCACTGTGTATGGAGAGGAAATTTCAAAGAGTCAATTTATTTCATATGAAATTTGTGTTACAAAAATTTTTCATTTTTTTAATGTGTGTTGAAACTGATGTTCAGCATAGAACCCTCCCATGAATAATCAATGTGGGGAGAAACACTAAGATTGATTTTACTTTATTTCAGAATGGCTAACCATGGCCAAAACGCCGTCCAGTCGATCAAGCCTACGTGAAAAGTTACAAGAAGAATTTTTGTCTTGCAAGATTTGTCTAGAATCCTTTATAAAGCCTAAAGCGTTGCCATGTCTACACAGTTTTTGTGAACACTGTCTAAGGGACTATGTAAGGAGACATCCCGGTGAAAAACCGGGACACTTTCCGTGCCCCATGTGCCGAAAGGACACGAAAATTCCCGAGAGGGGAATCGGTGATTTCCAGGATAATTTCTTACTCCTTTCCCTGTCTGACACACTAGAAGAAGACGAGGAACCCTGGAAGTTCTGCCCCTCCCCGGGGAAACAGCAGACAAGTAACACACTAGTGTCCCCGCCAAGGACATTTGCCCCTCCCACTCCACAGGAACAGCACCTGAGGACTTTTGAGTAAGTTTGATATGCTTCTTAAGACTCTTCGGGGGAGGGGGGGATTGTTTTGTGTGTCCCAATTTTAGGCATTGAAAGAAAACTTTGGAAACTGTGCTGAAGGATTTTAAATGTCAAATTTCAAGCTTAGTTGCATACTATAAATGTAATAATTTCATTCACCTTTAGTAAAAATCTTGCATGGATGTTTTGTCAGGTGAACATTTAACTATTTTTTAAAAGGATTAAACTCCCATGGTTCCTTAAAATTTACCTGTAAAAATGGGGAAGGGATTCTGATAAACAATATTATTGTTTATGTGTTATTGTATCAGTAAAGCTGAAGAAAATGAGTGATTTTTCATTTCAAAATAAAGGTACCCTTTTGACATGTTCAGGAACCATTGTACATTGGTTTCAAACTATCAATCTCAAAATTTTCTTAATGTTTTACTCTGATCCGTCGAAAGAATATTGCTCACTCTGACGTAACTCAGTCATCAGATAATGGATTCAATTTGTGAAATGGATGTAAATTTTGCGAGATATTTTCAAAGAATGTGGGAGAAATAATTTATCTGTGATTTGATTCAGACATATAATGCGAACGATTTTAAGGAATTTATCAAATCTTGTTTTTAAAAATTTGAAAAGTTTACACGGATGAGTCACAGAAAAATGATCAATGTTCTACATATTTTGTATCCTTCATCTTATCAAATTCTTGATGGAAAAATTCCTATTTGTTTTTCAGTTCTTATTTATACAAGATATCTATGCTCAGCTTGAAGTCTTAAAATTCATCAGAAATCACTAACACTGATACAGAAAACTTGCAAAAGTTTTCGGTTGTTGTTTTTTCCAAATTTTTTTCCAGCAGAAAAGATAATGGTGTGTTTCTACAAAAAGTCGCAGTTGCAATAGGAAATATTTGAAAACCCCTACATTTATATTTCTCTTAATTAAATCAAAATTTGTGTTTATATATATAATTGAAGTATTGCATACACAATCTCTCTCTCTTTCTCTCTCTCTCTCTCTCTCTCTCTCTCTCTCTCTCTCTCTCTCTCTTTCTCTCTCTTTCTCTCAGGTTATTTATTTGTGTATGTAATGCATAAAGTTTAAGATGTGATGCTATCAAACACTTGGATAACATGCAATGTATGCCTTCCGGATCTTGAGAACTGTAATCACAGGATCAATTATGTCTGAATATTATAGGACTCTGAAAAACTAGCCAAAAATTGATGGCATGTGCCATATGTTGAAGAGTTTTATCCCTCATTTTGATCATCATTATGCTAATTATCACCTTGTATCACCAACCCATCTCTCTGATTTCAGCTAGAAATCTGTCATATCTGTTTCATCTCTGAAATATTTTTATGATCTTCTATACTGTTCAAGTCAAGCTTCCGTCCAGAAGGTCATAAATTGTGTCTAATCATCTAGATATCAAACTAATGAAAAAAAATCTGTTTTGACATGTTTTTAATTTCATTGGTCCGTTAGGATAAGAGTTCTAGAACTCTGATATGAATATGTTACGGAGTCGATTGATATTTCTTAATGAATGTTATGATAACATCCTGCCAGAAAATACTATAGGCATTTTGGATACATGTAGAATTAAAAAACAAGACCCAAAAAACACCAACAAATGAGGTTTCTGCAGATTTTTTTCTTGACATTCCATACAATATTTCATACAAGATACATCCCTCTTGAAAGCTTATGTAAGCTAGATGTGAGTTTTGGCACCGGAATACTTTACATTTCTCCTGGAAAACACCTGCAACTCGAAGAGCTTGTAAAATATAAGATGTTTATTGCCTTCCTTGGTACCTGGCCCTGCATTGAAAAAGATGTACAACGAAAACGCAAGAGATAAAAGACTTGCGAGGGGCATTCGGTTTAGAAATTGATTTCCAGACTCGGCATGCATTAGCAGGATGATAAGACTACTTTTTTCTTGAGCCTTGTTCTTGCAAGTTCATTCTATTAATTAATTGACATAACAGTGTACTTTTTCCTTTCGTTAATTTTTTTTAGGTCACAGGATAAAAGGCACACTAGGAGAAAGTAAAAGCATCAGCTCATAAGAATTTAATACATTGTAGATGGGTTCATTAATGAAGAATCTATATGGGGTTGCTGTGTATATTGATTTTGAATCAGCATTTTTTTTTTTTTTTTGGATAAGTGAAAAGTAGGAACATTTTGAATCAACATATTTTTTTTAAAAAGCCTTTGAAATTTAATTTTAATTTTGTTTTAGAAATTTGGATCCTAAGGCAACATTTTAGTTATTACTAACACCTTAAGGTTTTCATGAATGGAGAATTGATATACTAACTTGACAAAAACAGCAATTTCATACAGATGTAGATTATTTAAAATAGATTTAATTAAATATAAAACCAACAAGGGGAAAAAATTTGTGAAACGGATAAAAATTGAAAGCTTGAAGTGTTTTTAACTAATATTGCCAGAAAAAAATTCTGGAAAAGCTAATTTTTGTGAATTTTTTTGTTGTGTGATATCTTCAGTATGTGGCAGGTGTTGGGAAATTAGTTTCCAGTTTTTGTGGACTTTACTGGGTTGAATGTTTGTATAAATGGGAGAAAATTTTCCATCTCGTGTCTGAAAATCATTTTGAATGATATTGATTAACCCTTTAACACTCAACTGGCTACTTGTAACAGACTGATTGATTTTAATACCAAAGCTGAAAGCGCTCTGTGAATGTGTAGCTGTTTTCTAACAGATAAAGTTTGAAATTGTTAAATGTTACGTTACATATATCTTTCTACTTCACTTATGCTGTTACATTATCACATTCATGTTTTGAAAAATTTTATTCAAGACAAAATTATGTAAGGATACGTGTATTATTATAACAACTTTTCATTAATGCAATGTCAGTTGTCATTTTGGTGTCGGAAAATTTTATCGTAAAATTGTGATTTACTATTTCAATGACAGAAAAAATTAATGTTTATAAACTTTCGTTAATAATATATGTGTTAGAAAACCCATACAGAGGCTCTGAATGAAGCAAAATTGTGTTATTATTGTCTTCCTGTACAAAAATTTATTTCTATAAAATGCTGTAATATACAATAGAACAAAAATCTTTATTTTTATAAAATCTTAAACTTAGTTTTTATTTTATTAATGATTATTATAGTTAATGTTACGTACAAAACTATCATAATAACTATTTTACAACAAAATAAAATTTTCAGATTTAGAGCTAGTATTGCTTTAATGTTTAGTGTTTAAAGTGAAAATTAAAATGTTGTTTTGTTTTTTCAGTTGGTACTTCGGTAAGGTATCCAGACAAGCCTCAGAAGATTGGCTGCTGAGCCCAGGCTACCCCAAGGGGACATACCTAGTCCGACAAGGGGAGGCAGCCCCAGACACTTACACCCTGTCAGTGAGAGACTGCGATGAATTACGGGGGTACATAGTGAAGCATTACAAAATACACACACAGAGAGACCCTCAAATTGCGTTTCAGAATTACTTCATTACACCACGGAAACGTTTCCGGACGCTGGATGAATTGGTGAATCACTATTCAGGTGTGTATTTGTATTATATGCCTTGCAGAAAAAAAAGATTGGTGCATACTTTATTTTTGGTCTTGTTTCTTTTCTTCTGTAAGTTAACCTTGGATATACAGGGTATTCTGGTTTCCTCTAGGTATTCCGGTTTTCACCGGGTATTCCAGTTTCCTCTTGGTATTCTGGTTTCCTCTGGGTATTCCTGTTTCCTCTGGGTATTTCCGTTTTCTCTGGGTATTCTGGTTTTCACCAGGTATTCCAGTTTTCTCTGGGTATTTTCGTTTTCTCTGGGTATTTCCGTTTTCTCTGGGTATTCTGGTTTCCTCTGGGTATTCTGGTTTCCTTTCCTCTGGGTATTCCGATTTCCTCCCATGTTAATGATCCCCTCACATCAATATCTGAGTGGACAAGAGACATTCATAATAGAAGTTGTTTAAGTTTATTAAGTTTGAAGTAAATGTAATTAAGAAAAAGGAGAGGATCTAGGATCATTTATACTCTTTGTGTCATTAACTGTATAATGTCAAGGTAACCAGTATCTTGTGTGTCAGGTCATGGAGTCAGTATTGTCATAACATCTGAACTGTACAAAATAGTCAAAGGTCAAGGTTAAAGACTCAGTCATATAAGATAAAGGTCAGGGTCAAATATGTCTGGGGTTAGGGCCTTGTATTTCACAAACACATATTTCTGTTACAGTCATATCACGAGATTCTTGTTTCATATTGTGTTCCATGCCATTAAAGTTCAAATATTAAATGTTTTTTGTTACATTACATTTCAACTTCCTGTCATTGCAGAAAATGTTGATGGTCTGTGTTGCAAACTACTGCAGACTTGTATGAAGCCCCGGTCTCTGATTTGGGCATTTGATCGGGGAAAACCAGACGAGTATGCCACAACCAGGGACACGGTATTAAGAGTTAGAAAGCTAGGGAGTGGGCAGTTTGCCGAAGTATGGCTAGGTAGGTGTACATAAATTATTTTATGTTGTCCAATTTCATACGTGTATACAAAAATGTATGCTGTAGAGTATACATGTATTTGCATAAAATTGTCTCCCCTGCAATACAGAATTTAATTCCAGTTGTGATTCTTCTACTGTATACTTTCACAACATAAAAATTGAGAGAAGTTAGGAAAACAAAAAGTGAACAGATGAAACTGCTGTCAGAATTTTCTTTGTTGGAGGTATGAAAGTGCTGCAATATGTTAGCGTTTATGAGTGGGTGCCAGTGGCATTCCTTAAAAGAAGGGGGAGGGAGTGTCAGCATTTATAAGTGGGTGCATGCTTATGGCATTCCTTAGGGGGAGGGGGTATGCGAGTGTAGTAGGTTTATTTCTAGTGTATGGGAATGGTACTAATGCCCATTCAATTGGGAAAAATAGAATCAAAATAGAACAAATTGGGAATTTTCTTTCATGTCTACAAATGGCATTTGTTTTGATATGAACACTGAATAAACCATATCTTAATTAATAAATAAACTTGTGTTCATTGTTTAAAATTTTATGAGAGTGCCATTTATATTGACTTACTTTCCATTTAAGAAGAAGTGAAGAAATTAGTCAACTCGTATGTTTCATATAAAGTAAATTATGAGCCTCGAATTACTAGACTTAACAATTTGTTACTGAGCATTTTTTACCCTGAAAATTGAGAAAAACCGAGTGTTTGGCACTGGGAATTGTACTGTTTATCGGTACAAGTAATATAAGGGAGAAAACCACTGTAATGGGTACATGGCAGTGGTATTTCTTGTGAGGGGGTGGTGTTGTATAAGGGGTACATGGCAGTGGTATTTCTTGTGAGGGGGTGGTGTTGTATAAGGGGTACATGGCAGTGGTATTTCTTGTGAGGGGGTGATGTTGTATAAGAGGAGGCTGGCAGTGGTATTTCTTGTGTGAGAGGGTGGTGTTGTATAAGAGGGGACTGGCAGTGATGTTGCATATGAGATATCAGATTTCTGAGTGAGTGGCAGTGGTATTCCTTTTGTACGGGGGATTTTGGGGGGGGGGGGGGGGGGGGGGGGGGGGGGTCAGCATATTTGAATTGGTAAATACCAGTGGCATCCCAAGTGTAAGAGAAGAGGGGGGGGGGTGGGGGGTGATGTAGGAATGGGTAAATACCAGTGGCATCTCTTGTGAGGGAGGGGGTTTCAGTATTTCTCAGTGGGTGCATGCCTGTGGCATTCCTTTTGAGAGAGAAGGAGGGGGATATCAGTGAGAGAGGGGGGATATCAGTGTGAGAGAGAGAGGGGAGATATCAGTGAAAGAAAGAGGAGAAAGAAGGGGGATATCAACATGAGAGAGAGAGGAGGGATATCAGTGAGTGAGAGAGAGAGGGATATCTGAGAGTGATAAAGAGGGGGGACATCAGAGAGAGAGAGGGGGGGGGGGGTGTCAGCATTTATCAGTGAGTGCATGCTGTGACATTCCTTGTGAGGGGATGTTGTCCATGAGTGGTCTCCAGTGACTGGTATTCTTTATGAGGGAGTATCAGCTTAATGGCACCCTTGAATATTTTACTGAAATATATTTTTACTTGTATTACAATATTCAATACATTAAGTGAAATTTGAGTAATCTATGTATCTTCGTAATATATAACCATTATATTCTCTCAGTGTGATGAAATCTGAAAGTAATATGAAATGACATACAAATGTAAATTTCTAAATGCCTACAGAAATATAGAATATAATTATGAAGGATGTTATTATGTTTCTGAAAAGTTTAATTGCATATGAGCAGAAATATATATTAAATTACATTTAAAGGCTAGATTTTGACTCAAGCTGAAATATGTTTACCACATACAGCACAAAATAAATCTGATATGATGATTAAAGTATTCAACAATCACATTTCATATCTGTTAAGTGGATGGTGTGATTTTTGTAATCATGGTATCATTTTGAAGTGTTTATCAAATAAATAGAAACCACCAAAGGAATTTACAAAATTTTGATTACACCTTGATTTATTTCACCGTGAATTATGGGAAGAGCATGTTTTATTAAATTATTTTAAAAAGAAATTGTATTTTCATACAAATATCTTGGTAAAATGTTACATAAACTTTCTCAATATAAAATATGAAATGAAGGTAATCATATATTTTTAGAAAATTGGATTTTTCTTATTTTCATCAATGGTGGGTAACTCTTCCAAAAAAGTCTCCAGTCCAATAAGATGGCTTCTAATAATCTACCAGTCATATAGATTTGGACTATTTCACTTTCATCCTTATTTAACAATAAACATTTATCTTGATTTAAATCATTCAAAATTGTTCAATCTCTTATTGTTAAACATTGAGTACCTTAAAGGACAACAAGCATGATTCCCATCGTCATGGAAAATTCGCCGAAACTTGGATAAACGCTGGATGACAAAGTCATCTACCAAGTTATTCGATTTAAGTTTAAAAGCCATGAGCAGACTGAAACAGATTTACCGGGGGGGGGGGGGGGGGGGGGGGGGGGGGGGGGTCAAAATTGATAAAATCTGTTCCAGTTGACTATAGAAATTAACAGAAAATAGATTTGGTGATTCAAACTCTTGACATCAATTGACATTTCAGTTATATTTTGTAATTGACAAACCCATTATTCGTTGAAATGGAAGAAAAAAATTATATGTCTCCAGCTAACCTGCTGCAAAATAAACAATTGTGTACTAAATACGCAGACTTTATAATGAGATATACCTGCTCATTTTTATATGATAAAAACATTTCTTTACTCAAATAAAATATATATTCAAGAAGTTGCTGTGACAACCACATTTTGAGTATATGCTCAGAATTCTGTGCAAAGCTTTAAATTTTGAATAAATGTAGGGGGGAAATATCTTATCTTTAAACACATATCGTATTGCATTGTATTATTTCTCATCTCTTTAATTCTCAAAAAAGAAGAGGGGGGGATTTGCTATCATACTTTTTCTTATAAATCATTTCAATTAGGCTAGGCAATGGTGCTCAAATATTTGTAACACAACTTAGAAAATGTGTGTCTTTTCTGCTCACTGGTAAAATCAAAAGAAAGAAAGAAATTACTAGAGTGTTTTGTTTCGTAATCTAGGTTTTAAATGTAGATATCTGTTATATCCCATTAGAATTATGTTGATGTCTTATACGGATATTTGTAACCGTTCCTATTTGTATTTCACCATGTTCTATATTCCGACATCTCAATAAAGCACGTTTTAAAGAAGAATTTCTTCTATTTCAATTGGATTTGAGACCCCTTTCAACTGCAGACCTGTCAATTAGGTCTCGCTAGATTCATCATATGTAACAGTTGAATGAAATTGTATTTCATTTAGAATGTAAAGTACTTTAGTACTTAGTATAGTCATACATTACCATAACTTTTGTTCAGA
>NC_079172.1:30598726-30643842 GCF_947568905.1 Ostrea edulis | reverse complement strand
ATATTTTTCTTTCACCATTTTTTTTTTACCTACAATTTTATCTACAAACCATTACTAATCCCAAATAGTGCACACCAAATACAAGACACAAATTTCACAACATTTATAATAGTTTCCCAAAGAAAGTAAAACATGAGGTTTGTTAATATCATTGAATGTTTTATTTAGAGAGTTTTGCATTCTGACATTTCATTCACCAGATATGTATATATGCACGTATTATGGTTTTGGCCTTGTCTCTCCAAAACACAACATGTAGCGTCTCTCCAGAACACATTGTGGAGCTTCAAATCAAGTGAAGTTTTGCCCCATTTGACTGAACATTAGCAGACATTGTTCAAGGTTTTCTGCACTTTTTGTGATCTGGGATAAAGATGTGCTGATTGTTTTGATTGTGTACAATGTGAATTTTACTTTTGGCAGCAGTGTTTCCAGAGTTATTGCCCTTGAAACCCCCCCCCCCCCCCCCCCCCCCAACACACACACAGTGATGAAAAATCATATTTGCCACTGGATGAAGGATGTGTCTCTTCAGGCTAATTAGAGTACAGTAAAACACGGTTACAGTGACCACACTTATAATGAATTCATGCTTACAACGAAGTGATTTTCATTCCCTTTAGTTCTAAAATGTATCAACTCATTGGATATAATGAATTGCGTTTAATATTATGAATCAAAATTGTTCCTTCCCAGCACTTCACTATGAGCGTGTTTTACTTTATTATGTGAATGTTGCTGGGCAACTACATTTTAACAAAGTTTGGACCTTGCTCACTTCCTTTTGCACAGTCTCTGCTCCTTTTTAAATTTTGGATGAAGAAACTTGACCTATATATGAATGGAGTGAAAAGTTTTAGATTAGTTAGATAAATTTTAGCAGGGCTATTGTCTCAATTTTTAATTTGAAGTGTTTTCCATCCTTCATTACTCTGGTATATGAATATATTTGGTATTTTGTGTATAAAAAAAATTTAACATTACAGAATTAGTGTTCATATGTGCAAAATTAAGGTAGTTCTACCCGCATGTGACTTACCAATATTAATGGTTTAAAGTAGAAAATCATTAATATCCACTCGATGTAGCTTAATTTAAGCAATTATCAAAGAAAATGTATATGTTGACATATGTTTAATGATGTTATACATAATCAGAGGTATACGTCAACATCAGAAAATCACACACTTTCATAAAACGGCAAAATGAAAATGCATAAAAATCGATTAAAATGACAAAATTTTAATTTCAACAGTTTCGAAAAACTGCTACTTTAGAAATTTATTTTAGATATTGGGGAAATTATTGTGTAATAGGTGTAAAATTGAGGAAATATTAGCATAGGGGTTATTGCACTCAGCAACTCTTTTTAGATATTCGAATTGATTGTTTATTTTCAAAAAGATGTAAGAAAAAAAAAAGATTAACAACAAATAGTTTACCTTTTTTTTTATTATACCCAGTGAAAAGAATTCTTCCAATTCATATATTTCTATCATGCACAAAATTTAATTAAATAGATTTTGCTAAAACCTATGATTTCGCATAGGGTGGAGCTACCTTAAAGTTTCTTACTAATAAGAAAACAGTATGCTTAGATATGACACCATTTCCTATAGTGAATCCATGTATAGATAAAATTAAAGAGAAATTTTTAACAAGAAAGGGGCAAGAAATTTATTAGATACACGAGAATGCTTGCGTTAAACAATTATGGTGATGAAGTGCTGTAATTTTCTGGTAATTTGATGAGACGTGCCAGTGCAGTCAGAGGTCCGCGGTCTTCTCTACATCCATTTAATCCTTGGCTTGTGGTTTTTTAACCTAGGCATCCTATCTGCATTTTACACAACAGTTTTTGCACAAAATTGATACACCTTATTTTTTTCATTACAAGGTCTTTATGGTTCTTTTTTTTTTTTTTTTTTTTTATACATGTAACAGGAAAAATTGTAAGTGCTAAAATATGACCTTTAGATGACTTGTACTACTTTTGGATAATTTCTACGATTTTTGCTACAATATTTTCATTAATGACAGCTGGCTGTATGGGCATATTTACTGATATGTTATATCTTACAATGTTTATGCAACCTCCTCATATGGTAGAGATCATAAAATACTAATTCAATAACATACCCATAATTTATATACAATATTTGCAATATTATTTGAAATGAAGCATTGTCTAAAGTCTTATTGCAGAAGTTAGGCAAAAAATAAGACTTGTAGTTTTGGACAAAACTTTTTCTTTGATCAGTGGTGAAATAGTTCTTATATTGCTGGTAGTTTCCTGGGCGTTCTATACTGTGTACCTGGATCTAGTAGTTTTTTCTGTCTCAAAAGTTCAGGCCAGTAGTTTCAATGTCAGTTTGATCTTACCTGCTTGGTATCTTTGCATTATATGCGTCTCACTTTAAGTCATGATCTTGCCTTAATATCTGGACTTCATTTTGCCATCTTTTCTCTACTTCCTGCCTATCACAGTTAAAAATTTTCCTTGCCAAATAACAAACACAAGAATTTTGTATGTGTTGATTAAGATCTTGTCCTTTGCACAAGTGCTGTACTTAAACTTGAATTTGATTCTCAACATATTCCCCCCCTCCTTTTTTTTTTTTTTTTTAAATTCATATGTATTGATTATTTGTTTTTTATATTTAAATCCTTCATGCTACTAAATGATTTGTACTTACTAATGCTGTACTTGTTGATTAAATATGCAATACGAAGCAAGTCAGGATCTGCTATTTAAATTAATGGAATTGAATATATCCTGTACTGGGAAAATTGTGTTCAGTATCCTTTTTATTGGCTGAGATTTAAGGTTGACAGGTGTTGTGTTGTCGTTTTCCAATTGGTGCATATAAAAGTGATTATGTAGGAAAAAGTTAATTTGTGGCATTTATTAATGAATATATACAACTGTTGATGATTGTATTGCAATAAAGTGAGATGTGAAAATAATGGTTGTCCCATACATTATGAATGTATATTTTGCTATGACATTTTCTGTAAATGTTTTGTAAATATGTATATATTTATATAGAAGGACTCAGTACAAGGAAGAGCAAGTGAATGCATCATATAAAAATCTCATCCAGTTGTGTTTCTTCCGTCTCGAGAGATGATATTTTTTTTTCTCTGTCTGGAAAAGCTTTTAGAGGTATCAGACTCTGTACATATATCCGCCACTAGAGCTACAGGTCTACAGTGTCACCAGCAAAATGTTTTTTTCTCATTACACTCCAGTACTTCTTGGTTTGTACAATCTTAAATAGAAGGTGAAAATCTTCACCTCTATAGAAACCAAACATTGATAATGAATTTATTTCTTGTATATATTTTTCAACCCATGTATATCTGAGCAAGTATAGGTTGTGAATATGAACTCTCACCAATGCAATTTTATTTTTTACCATGTACCAGTTATTTTATCATCAATTTGCATTTTCTCATTAGATATCATAAAGCACATTCATTCTAGATTTTTTTTTTTCTTTTAGTACAAAAGACCTTGCATGTAGTGTGAATTTATTTTATTTAATTTCATGTTATTGAAAGATTTCCAAGTTCAATAGGAAGACCAGGCCAACACACCTGGATAAGATCATGGAAAAAATGTGTCATTTTCGGGATCTTGAGCCAGTATGTTGGGTTAAACTGTTTTCGTCTTTTCATCTGGTATTTAATTTCATGTGTTTGTAAAGGAGAGAAAATGGTGGGTGAAGTGAAAAAATATAGATTACATTTTGTAACCCATCACTGGTTCAATATTGCAGATATAGAGAGCCATTTTATTATTTACTAATATACCTTCTGGGCATTGAAAGTCCTTTGTTATTCAAACTTGTTTTTTTTTTTAAAAATTCCCTTTTTCTGCAGGTTGTAGAAATCTCTAAAGGTCTGTATAGATTTATGGCAATATTGTGCATATTAATTTTGTTTGTCGTGTTTATGCAACCAAGTCTTTGTTATTGCTAAAAACAGGTGGTTTTGATTTAACCACTCAATGAAACACCACTACTGGTGACATTTCGTCATGTGGTTTTGTATATATACCACATCTCAAGTTAATAAATCTACTATACTTAACATTGGAATTTGTTTTGCTTCAGTGAGCAGAGTTGATCAGAAACATATCTGGACAGTGGAGAAAATGAGAAAGACTGTTGTCTGTTTTTGAACACATGCATGGTATAATGTATGATTTAATAACTCAGTACGGGATTATCGACTTGCAGCATAATTAAAGACGCAATCACTGGATGTGCTTCAGTACATAATTTTCAGATTCAAAGAACCTAAAGCTTGGAATTTGCCTAGTGGTTCATGAGAAGTAATGAGAGGTCCACAGGCCTTATCAGTCACCCGAGTACTAATTAATAGTATCACTACTCCCAAGGGCTATGAAATCTGGGAAAATAATTCCTGTTTTGAATATCTAAGCTAAATTCTAATATTCGACAACAGTATAAAATAAGACGTGTTCTTAAATACCCTCAAAAGTGCATAGTACACTGATGAAAGGCTTTACATAATATATGTAATAACATTAAACGATATGACTAATTTGGACCCATCCTAGAGTCAAAACCCTGGATTGTGAAATTCACCATTTTAGCTCACCTAAGCTTAAAGCTTGAGTAAGCTTTTGCAATTGCATGTTGTCTGTAAACTTTTCACATTTTCGACTTCTCTAGAATCACTGGGCCAATTTCAACCAAACTTGGCAAAAAGCAACCTTGAGTGAAAGGCTTTGTCCCTTTCAATGGGGAGGTAATCACAAAAATACGAAGGGGTTATTTAAAAATCTTTTCAATAACCATTGGGCTAGGAAAGTACAAATTTACATGAAATCCCCTAATGCCCCAGGGTTGCAGGAATCCTGAAATTTATAATTTATGTCCCCCTTGTCCCAAAGATGCTTCATACCAAATTTTGGGACAGAATTGGAATAATAGTTATCAAGAAAGAGTTAAAAATATTCAATTGTTAATGCACATCGGCAACCAATTGCAATATTTAACCCGAGTTTACTCCTAAAAAACAAGAGGCCCATGGGCAGCAGTTCCTAGCAATAAACAAGCTTGAGCAAAACTATCATTAAAGAAGCTGCTTGGTTCAGAAAAAACTTTTCAAAGGAAACAACTAAAAATTCATTAATTATCAAATTTAATTATTAAACTTGACTACAAATTCATTAATTATCAAATTTAATTATTAAACTTGACTACAAATTCATTAATATCATATGCTCTTAGGTGTGAATGTCACGGGTACTCGGAGATGACCTTAAAACCGGATGTCCCGTGTCGCAGTAGGTGTGGCACGCTAAAGAACCCTCACTGCTCAATGGACGCAAGCACTAAATTTGAAGCCCTTCACCGGTATTGGTGACATCATGTGTGAAAAATTCTTGAGAGGGACATTAAACAAGTTAAAATCAATCAATATGCCCTTGTAGACAGTTATGGCCTCTCATATTAACAATTGTCATCTAAGGATGCTTTGTGCCATTGGTTTGGTTCCCTTCAAATGTAAAACTATCCCCTATTGTGGCCCACCCTAACCCCAGGTGTCATGATTTTTACAAACTTAAATCTCCATTTTGTCAGGAAGTTTTATTGTAAATTTCAGCTTTTCTTGCCCAGTAGTTTTTGAGAAGATTTTTAAATGACCCCACCCTATTTTTGTGATTATCTCCCCTTTGAAGAGGGCATGGCCCTTCATTTGAACAAACTTGAATCCCTTTCACCTAAGGAAGATTTTTATCATGTTTGATTCAAACTGGCCCAGTGGTTCTAGCGAAGAAGCTATTCCTATATATCAACAGGTAAAACTTTGATCCCCTAATGTGACCCTACCCTACCCCCAGGGGCCATGATCTGAATCTACTCTATACCAGTAAGCTTTCACTTAAATATCCACTCTTATGGCCCAGTGGTTCTTGTTTTTCAGCCCCAGTGCCTATGATGAACAATGATTTGAACTTCCTTTAATACTACAATACATTATTTAACATGCAGTAGCCAGGATATCTATCTTCAGAAAACCAGGTGTGAAACTTGAATTTCATTGTGTCATACATAATAACACATAAATCAAGCGTTTTCTGACTTAATGGTTGCTTAGAAATGGCCCCACTCAAGCTGTTAGGTCTGCCCTTTGTAGAGTGAGAGGGATTTCTTTCCAAGAAACTCGAGTTAGAAGATTGTTCAAAATGACCAAGTATTTGTAAAAAATTAACATATCATACAGACTAAACTTCAATTATAAAAACTTGTAAATCAAACCAAACACAATTCAGGTGAGCTAAAAACCTGTCTTTGCATGAAATCTTTTTAAAATTTTGGCCCTAGAATCTAACTATCAATTGTCCTAGCCTAAAATAGTATATTTTTTTTATACAGATATTCTCAACTGCCTCTGAGAGTACACATAAGTTGAACATTTCAAAGAGGATATCAAAACTAAGACATTTTTTTGTGAATAAAACGCCAAGATTTATTTCAATAAACAAAAAATATATATCATCGACAGATACTTCCATACAATGAATGGCTTTGTCCTGCTGGCCTCATCAACAGAAACACAAATATTACAAAACCGAAGTTGTCCATACACAATCTCTTTATACATGTATCTTGTTAAAAAAAATGAACCAAAAAAAAGCACACAACCAGTTTAAATGCAATTGATCTTGAGGAGTTTTATTTATTTCATGTTCACAGCTCATGGCAGCATTTTTGTATCTCCTTGCATTCCAGTCTATCGGTAAGCTCCTACTTTTTGAAGAATCTTGTGTACATCCAACACGACTATGCACATAATCTAACTACACTTTCCCTTTCCAATACATTTTAATCCACATTTTCCACTTAGGGTATTTAAAAAAACAAACATCCCCGAGTTCTTCCTATGACAGGTGGAAAGAGAGCTGTCCTTCCTTGGCAGCCACCCCTAACTTTTCTCTCATCATGTCCACGGTAGAATAATCTGGTAATTTGAGATAGTTCACACATGTCATCACCGAGGGTAAGAAATGGTCGGGATTCTCTGATCCTTCGAATGATTTTCTTACGATCGTCAAAGGTGGATTTAAGCTTCTGAAGCCTAAAAACAAGTTAAAACAATTTATAAGGACACTTGATACACACAAAAACAAAAAAGGAATCATGCATACAGTCAGTTATTTTTGGCTTAGGTTGGTTTTAACAAGTACAAATGTGAATTCCTAAACAAGAGGCCCATGGGCCACATTGCTCACCTGAGTCACCTTGGCCCATATTTTAAGATTTTCCCTATATATATTTGCATGTAAAACTTTTATCCCTATTATGGCCCCAACCTACCTATGGGGGGCATGACTTTTACAAATTTGAATCGGCACTATTTCAGGAAGCTTTCATGTAAATGTTAGCTCTTCTGGCCCAGTGGTTCTTGAGAAGATTTTTAAATGACCTCACCCTATTTTTGTATTTACCTCCCCTTTGAAGGGGGCATGGCCCTTCCTTTGTAAAAGAAAAACTTGAAAGCCCTTCACCAAAGGATGCTTTTGCCAAGTTTGGTTGAAATTGGCCCTGTGGTTCTTGAGAAGAAGGTAAAAATGTAAGAAGTTTACAGACGGGCAGATAGAGAGACTACGGACAACAGGCAATCAGAAAAGCTCACTTGAGCTTTCAGTCCAGACAAGCCAAAAAAAATAAATAAGGAACTCGTCAATTCTTTGAAGTTAAAATGTTGAAAAATATTATCCCTTTCTCTATAACTCTATACATGTACCAATTTCCCCCACTACTTTGGAGTTAATTGAGAATTCAGGCGTATAAATTAGATTTCATACAGTAAATTGTATTCATTTCAACTATAAAAATATGTATTTAATTGTTTTCATTTTCATCATGTTTGAAAAAAGCTTGTTCATAGCAAGAGTCGTTAATAAGCTTCATGTATAGAAATTTAAAAAAAATTATTTTAGTTCTTCCACAATTTTATAACATTTTTCAATGTAATTGCAAACAGACTCACTAATATTTACTCGTAAATATTCATACATTCAGAATAAACTTTATAACATTTGTGGATCTAAATATATGTATATGAATCATGATCAAAATAATTGTACATGAGGTAATCTAAATGGTCGTGGTTTACACCGTAAAATCAATACTACACAAAGCATATCAAATCATCATTGTGCAGAAATAATATGGATACCATGTCTAGTTTTAAGTCTTAAAGTGATGATTAATTATACAAACAAATATTAAGGTAACTCAGCATAACCTCTAAATATGGCAGTTTACTTCAGTAGACTTTGAGAAACAAAAAGTTCTAAAATACTGTGTAGATTCCTAAAGATACACTAGGAATTGTTTGCGAGAAGCATCACCTACGAAATAAAATTACACGCTTTTATTTTTAAACTCTTGATCAAAAGACCATTCACAAATTCATGATCACACGATTTGATGTCCACGAGGTAATTCATGATATTAAGCAATCACGTAAAATATTCAAGGAATCTACAGTATGCAATTATATTTTTTAATTTGATTGAAGTTTAATCCTGTGGGGACCCGGTTTAGAATAGGTCCTCAGTACCCCTTGCTTGTCGTAAACGGCGACTAAATGGGGCAGTCCTTCGGATGAAACCATAAAAACCGAGGCCCCGTATCACAGCAGGTGTGGCACGATAAAAATCCCACCCTGCTCAAAGGCCGTAAGCGCTGAGCATAGGCCAAAATTTTGCAGCCCTTCACTGGCATCGGTGACTTCTCCATATAAGTGAAATATTCTCGAGCGGGACGTTAAACAATATTCAATAAATCAATCAATTTCCAAGTTCATTTCACTAATGTCAATCTGGGTTTTTTCCCCGGAATTTTTTGAAAATTAAATTTTGCTATTTCTTTATGGCTATTTATTTTTAGCCTCAAAACAGGCTGGTTTGTTGGAAAAGTTTTGATATAAAAAAAAAATTACACTGAAAATTGATTGTACATTGTTTAATGTCCCACACATGAATTTTTCACTCACATGGAGATGTTGAATAGAATTTCATTAGTTTTGTGTTACATTCGGAGAATCCCTGACTGAAAAGTAATCACTTGTTTTAAATCACACAAAGTTAAAGGGAGGTGAGAGACACACGCTGGGGATCAACGTGCTGAAGTCATTGACAGGAGAAAATAACCCAAAGCAAAACATCACACCTTGTCAATTACATGTAAATCACACATTTCCTTTATTTCTAATGGATCATAGTTCACAAACTCTAAAGATGCGCCATGTACACACACACATCAGATACAGTGTAGGTCTCTCATCATGCATTCAAACATGTATCGTAAAACGACAATCAAAATTTGCACCAGGTTCTATCACCAAGGTTTTCAAATGCAACTATAAAGTTTCAAAATATTTACAAATACTGCGAAGAAAAACTTCTACACTAGTCGAAATTTTATCTAGTAATTTCCCAGACACAACACATGCGGTGATTAATTATGTAGCATTAGTCCACAAACTTTTTTGATAATCACTTCTACACATACTTTGTCAATCAAATTGTGTATCCAAATGATATACACAGACAAATGATGTGAACATACAGTACCTCCGACGGGCAATCGTGGCGATCCAGTGACAAATTGTAGGAACTGCCTTTGTTCCGTTTCCTCATAGCAACTGAGAATCTCAAACAGGAAATTGACAGCCCGACTATCATGTGTATAACCGTGGTCAGGCCGACAACATTCCATTAACATCTTCACGTCCCAAACCTCCTTCTTACTTCCGCAGAATAGCTGCTCTAACTACAAACAACACAAAATAATTTCATTCTTACTATTTCTAAATGATAGAAAATTAATCAAAGACCTGAGAGTCCATTCATACTTCATTGTCAACAATGGAATAATAGCTAATAGAAAACTAACAAGAGGCCCAAGGGCCACATCGCTCACCTGAGTCACCTTGACTCATATTTAAAGATTTGAAACCCTATAAATTTGTATGCAAAACTTTGATCCCCCCCTTGTGACCCCATCCTACCCATGGGGGCCATGATTTTAACAAACTGAAATCTGAAATATGTCAGAAAGCTTTCATGTAAATATCAGCTTTTCCGGCTCAGTGGTTCTTGAGAAGAAGATTTTTAAAGATTGTCCTTATACATTTGTATGTAAAACTTTGATCCCCTATTGTGGCCCCATCCAACCCCTGGGGTCCATGAATCTGCATTATGTCAGGAAGCTATCATGTAAATCTCAGCTTTTCTGGCTCAGTGGTTCTTGAGAAGAAGATTTTTAAAGATTTTTCCTATATATTTGTATATAAAACTTTGATCCCCTATTGTGGCCCCATCCAACCCCCGGGGGCCATGATTTGATCACACTTGCATCTGCACTATGTCAGGAAGCTTTCATGTAAATTTCAGCTTTTCTGGCCCAGTGGTTCTTGAGAAGATTTTTAAATGACACCACCCTATTTTTGCATTTTTGTGATTATCTCCCCTTTGAAAAGGACACAGCCCTTCATTTGAACAAACTTGAAATCCCTTCACCAAAGGATGCTTTGTGGTAAGTTTGGTTGAAATTGGCCCAGCGGTTCCTGAGAAGAAGTCGAAATTGTGAAAAGTTTATGACACCGCCAACAGACAACAGACAAATTTTGGCTCAGGTGAGCTAAAAATCAAACGATACCCAAATATTGACTTTAAACTCAAATTCTGGAGCAGAAACCAGTTGACATTTCCCCCTGAGGATTCCTTGTCAACTTATCCCAAATCCGTAGTTTATGGATTACACAGTGGATAAATATTTATGCTTACATGATTTACACTTCACAGGGTTCGAAATTAACTTTTTCAAGCACTAGTCCTTACGGACTAGTCACTGTTGATGTTCACTAGTCCGCAAAGCATTTCACTAGTCCGTCCAGTATATCATAAAATGATCTTCATTTTAATCAAACCAAACACATCACAGTTGCAAACAATTCAATTTCTGACACCTACAGAAGAAAAGGAGACCACCATATTTTATTTCGCATTCAAAATCTTCAGAAGCATACAATATTAACCTCCGAGTTAATCCTTTTATAAACGTCCATAAGTGCGTTCGAGATCGATGTTCCTGTTGTTTTGGTGCTCAGATTTTAGAGTTACAGGAGTTCGAAATTTTCTCAATAAAGTCAATAAAATTCACTCGATTGACCAAGTCATGAGCTATAGTGTTGTGAACTACTGTGTTAGAATCGCGAATGACGAGAACATGTGCGCACAAACGTGCATGTTCTCAGACCACACTACTTGCAATTCTTACACCTAGAACACGTTCTCGTGATGTGTACTCGGCGTTCGGAATCGGCAGGAATTTGACAATTTGTGCACGTTCGAAGAACGGCGGTCTCGAACGCACTCCATGTGTTTGGAAGATCAGGATGTCATAGTTATGCAAACACTTGACCATGCAGGTAATCAACCATAAGTTCAAACATCTAAGAGACTCAGACAAATCTTCCTAAAAAATATTTACCAATTGAAGATTGATTTCCGAATTTTCACTAGTCCGTACGGACTAGTGCTATAGAGAGTTCACTAGTCCGACACGTTTTTTACTAGTCTCGGACTTACGGACATGAGTTAATTTCGAACCCTGCTTCATTATGCTTATTCCATGTAAGGGCTATTCCAGAAATAAATACATGGGGGGGGGGGGGGGGGGGGGGGGGGTCGGGAGGCACCTTTTGTATATACCAAGCACCCATAAAAAAATAAATAAAAAATTACCCCCATGACCCATCAAATTGATAAACTCATTTTACAATGACCCATCTGATTAAAAAAAAACTAACCAGACCCACCACAAAAATATTTTTAAAAATGAAAACGGTACAAATCCCGCGAGGTTTTCGGGACAAACATTCTAGTCAATGACGCGGTAATGCCTGTGCGACATTGTATCACGGTAGTTCTGAAGAAACGATGTCACATCAACAATCAAAGGCATCTATGGCGGGAATGTTGGAAAGATTGGGAGTCCAAACGATGCTATTATCATGAAATGGGTATGGATATGTTTTTCCACGAATCGTTCGTCTTCTAATGGAGCCCGCGCCCGGAGGCCTCTATATCACCATCACACTGACTGATAAATATAACGCATCGGTACCCTCGTATAAATCAACTAAGGTTTGCCTATTTTTATTAGAAAACGGAATACCTATTGGTTTCAAAATATTCCCAAAATCGATGCACTGTAAACTGTAATAATCTACAGAACAGAGTTCGCCGCCATCACGTCCAAAGGGACCCTACTAAACGCGCCTCTAATTTGAAGAGTGCCGTAATGGAAAGTTATGCGCTGCAAAGAGCGACAACTCGAATAGTTCTATGTTACTTTCTATTTCCGATTTCGAAAGCACGTTTTCAATTTTCCCTCCGACGGTTTGTAACCAACACGACAAGAGCGACAATAAAAATATTCTGAAAACTCAACATCCACGTGGCACAAAATTAAAAAAACAACAGAAACTACCCACTACCCATAATAAATATTTCTTTAAACAGTCCAACCACGGACCAAATAAAATATGAAAAAATACGACCACCCACACAAAAAAATATCGTTTGCCGCCCGACCCCCCTCATTTGATCATTTCTGGAACAGCCCTAATCATTTTTAGATTTAATTTGTACAAAGACTCATCAATTCCTTACAAGATACAAATTATCTAAATACAGTAAAAGACCATTTTGGCGAATATGTTCATAATGAATTCACGCTTACAGCAATGTGATTTTCATTCCCTCTAGTTTTAAAACCTATCATGAACTTATTAGATATAACCTAATACGTTTATAACAAATTAAAATTGTTAGTCCTCAGCACTTCACTATAAGCATGTTTTACTGTAATTGTTTGTCCCCAGCACTTCACTATAAGCATGTTTTACTGTAATTGTTTGTCCCCAGCACTTCACTATAAGTGTGTTTTACTGTAATTGTCCGTCCCCAGTACTTCACTATAAGCATGTTTTAATGTAATTGTTCATCCCAAGCACTTCACTATAAGTGTGTTTTACTGTACACTAAGATCAATTCGACTGCTCAAAGACTACATACAAGTCATTTCACACACCCAAAGCCAGGGCCATTTCACCCCAAAATCAGGGCTATTTCACACCCCAAAGTCAAGGATATTTCACCCCCCTAAAGTCAGGACCATTTCTCATCCCTAAGTCAGGGCCATTTCTCATCTCAAAGTCAGGGACATTTCAACCCCAAAGTCAGGGCCATTGCATACTGTAAAGTCAGGGTACATCTAGCCTTCCACGGTATAACTATAAACTTTGTTTTTACCATTTTTACAATACAGTACAACACACTTATAGTAAAGTCCTGGGAACCAACAATTTTTTATTCATTATGAACATAATTCGTTAGATCCAATAAGTTCAGAATATGCTTTAAAACTACAGGGAATGAAAATCAATCCACTGTAGGTGTGAAATTATTTTAAGCGTGTTCGCTGTAACCACATTTTACTGCATATTTAATTACCAACCTCCTCTGGGTAGAAGCTCTGTAACGTGGACAGAGGGAATATCTCCTCAAATCCCTCCCTGAAGGCCTCAAATTGACGAGACACGCCTTCCACTAGGCTCCAATGAACCACCAACTGAAATGATATCATCAATATTACAAACATGCTTCTGTTCATCACACAAAAACAAACATTTATTTTCAGTGTCAAATTCTAAAGTATATGAAATTGTTATCTTTCATAAAAAGCCTGCAATGATCTCTATCCTGATCTACTGATGTGTTACCTGTAGGTATTACCTGATCTACTGATGTGTTACCTGTAGGTATCTACTGATGTGTTACCTGTAGGTATCTACTGATGTGTTACCTGTAGGTATTAACTGATCTACTGATGTGTTACCTGTAGGTATTACCTGATCTACTGATGTGTTACCTGTAGGTATTCCTCTAGATTCTCCAGACAGACGGTGATATCATGCCCTCCTTTTTTCAGCTCTATGCTGGGATAACCAGGTAATGTAAAGTTAATGTCCAGATCTTCTACACTACAGCCATCCATGGTCAAACTTTCTAATGCCAATTGACGGCTCTCCTCAGTCTGAAACAAATACAGAACAGTTACCACCAATATAACACCCCCACCCTTCCCTTTAATTTTCTGTGTTATGAAGTACAGTAAAACACTTTTATAGCAAACCTCAACAGTCATCTAATAAAATTTTCATCATTTCCTCTCCTTGGGGAATAAATATAATTTGATAGTAAGTGTGATATTATTATAAATGTATTCATTATAAGTGTATTTGTTATAAGTGTATTCGTTGTAAGTGTGTTTTACTATACATGTATAAATAAAGTAGGACACTGGGGACTTTCATAAATGCTCACCGAAACATAACAGAACAATCTGCACATGTCTACACACTACACATTGAAGATATCCAGTGAGTACTTTTTCACTAGTCTCTATTCACTACACATTGAAGATATCCAGTGAGTACTTTTTCACTAGTCTCTATACACTCACATTGAAGATATCCAGTGAGTACTTTTTCACTAGTCCCTACACACTACACATTGAAGAGATCTAGTGAGTACTTTTTCACTAGTCTCTACACACTACACATTGAAGATATCCAGTGAGTACTTTTTCACTAGTCCCTACACACTACACATTGAAGAGATCTAGTGAGTACTTTTTCACTAGTCTCTACACACTACACATTGAAGATATCCAGTGAGTACTTTTTCACTAGTCTCTACACACTACACATTGAAGATATCCAGTGAGTACTTTTTCACTAGTCTCTACACACTACACATTGAAGATATCCAGTGAGTACTTTTTCACTAGTCTCTATACACTCACATTGAAGATATCCAGTGAGTACTTTTTCACTAGTCTCTATACACAACACATTGAAGATATCCAGTGAGTACTTTTTCACTAGTCTCTATTCACTACACATTGAAGATATCCAGTGAGTACTTTTTCACTAGTCCCTACACACTACACATTGAAGAGATCTAGTGAGTACTTTTTCACTAGTCTCTATACACTACACATTGAAGAGATCCAGCTAGTCTAGACATAACACTTCATTTCAAGAAGTCTGCAGTCTGTGCACTTTTTTTTTTTTAAACTGATCAGGAAATAGGTGTGCTTTACTAAGTATCAAGACCATAGAAAGTACACTTTTTTTTTTTGAAAAATTGAAAAACATAAGAGTGGTAAAGCTAAAATCATTATTTTTTTTTTATTTTTCATTTTTTTGTTGTTGTTGTAATTTTTACTTAAGACTAATCTTCTCTTGGAGAGTACTATAAAATGATTTTCATGCTTTGTTATCCAGGTCTTTACAATTCTGGTCGCTTAATACAACACTAGTATATTAAAGTTTGCCATTTCAGTCAAATATAATTTTATGGCTCTTACAAACATTACATTTTTCTGATTTAGTTGTGGAGTGTTTTCATATTGCAATAAAAAGGCTCAAATCTTATAATGAAAGTACAATGGAAAATTCTTTGTACAAAACTTTAAAGGATACATTACTCTGGTAGTTTAGAAAGTTTTTCTGATTTATTAGAGTGTAAAAAGGGTCATTTAGTGTAAAATATGAAGAGAAAAAAAAAAAAAAAAAAAAAAGAAACATCAACTGTGTCAGCGACCCCCCCCCCCCCCCCCCCCCCCCCCCCCATAACTCTACCAAATGTTATCTGACTAGAACCATATCCGTGCTTGTCCTACATACTCTCATGATGTTTCTATATACAGTGGAGCCTCGGTAATCCGGACGCCATTAATCTGGACGTTTAAACCTTCCGGACGATTTTTCTAGGGAACAGAATTTTTATACATTATTTTGCATCATTAATCCGGAAATTCGCGTTCCGGATCTGGACGGTCACTTTTTACTACAAAACGTTATAATGCATTGAAAATTGTACCGTTAATCCGGACGGTAATTTTGTTTAGGGAAGGTCTGTGTTGGACAATTTTAGCAAGGTGTAAATTATAAAGAAAACAAGCCAAACTGTCTAATTGAAGCGATTACCTGTACCCTGTCAACACCTCCCTCCAATTAGGTGGTGTGTGATGATAAGTCCGTTAGATAGCACGTGCCGATCGAGACATTGTATTGCCAATTTTCGCACATAAGATCTTTATTGCGTGTAGTGTTGAATTTTGTAAATAAATCTGTAGCATATTATTTTATAGTCTTGATCAATACCCTAATAGTATTAATAAATTAAACATCATGCCGTAATTATTTTTTTAACTGCTACACATATCAGTTGTACTGATTCGTAAATTGATATCGGCTTATTCAAATCGAAAGAGTGTAGATTATACTTCTAGATTCTGGATTTTATACTGTTGATTGGCGTGAAATATACATGCATGTTCATGCACATGTATATGTAGTAAGTATTTAATGTTTAGAATGTCACACATGTAGAATGTACCTGTGTACGATTGATTCTTGTTACGATGTTGTAGAGCTTTATTGCTTTCGAATTTTTAAACTCTGGGTAGAAGTGAGAAAATTACCATTTTAAGGAAAATGACAATTAAATTCTGTATGTACCTGTAATGTTAGTTTCACCCGAGTTTTGTTCCGTTATTATCGCATCATGAAAATAATAGGTGTGCATGACTAGATCAAAGCAGTAGTAGGTCTTGATATTACGAGCTTAAATGATTTTGTTCTCCCGATATTGTCTTGGATAATTATAGAATAAGAAATATAAACTCTGGCAGATTGAATTTTGGTTAAAGATTGTTGTCAACTGACATGATAATCACGAAATTCTTATATCAACTTTAGACGATGAAGATTGTTTTAACAGACCGCCGAACCCGTGAATTGTGACAGCTGAAAATTACCGGCCTCTTTAAGAAGTAAAAGTGTGATGAAATGTTTGAAGTGTAAATGATTATGTTAGTTACTAATGATTTATTTACTTATAGTTACATAAAGTGCTTCATTATTTGTTTTAGTGCATACGGTACACAGTTTTGTATATTTATTTGTAGGGATCATATGTATGTACAATGTAAGCACAGGCAAATACACTGAACACTTACAATTTTAGTGCTTTGAAATACATGTAAATGTTAACATTATCATAATTTATTTACTAATGCAAATGGTTAAATCCAATGATAGAATGTATTTAATTCACTATGCATCTATTTAATTCACTATGCATCAATAAAGTAGGCACATATTGGTTACTTATGCAAAGCTAGAAAAAATGCGATTCAATTAACCGGACGCTTCATTTATCCGGACGATTTTGCTGGGAACCAAAGTGTCCGGATTAACGAGGCTCCACTGTACATCCTGAATTTCAAATCAAACTGTCCAAGAGGCATAACTCTGCAAAACTCATTTGCTCTAATCTAAATATGAACTTGACCTGTTTATTCTTGTGACAAATCTATATCCTGGCCTGGATTTCTCGAAAGAAACTAAAGACGAAACTTGGTTAAGTCCGAGATTTTGCTCAGATTTTGACTGCTTAAATAAAAGAAAACTCAAACTAAAGTTTGAGATTTTTTCGAGAAATCCAAACCTGAATTCTAATTCAAAATATCCATGTATGACTGACATATTGAGCAGAAACCGAGAATTTTTTTCTTAAATCTAAGTTTAATGGGCTAAATTCTGTCAAAAATTACTCAACCAGAACCAATGAAGAACTTGATCTGGATATTTTCATGATGCATCTATACACCAAATTTTAGTTGAATATGTGCATTTGTAGCAGAAATGATAAACAGAAACTGAATTATGACAGAAGGATGGAATGACAGAAGGTCAGAAATTGTTAAAACTACATGCCCCAGGTATTACATGGCGGGAGCATAATAAAACTGTGTTTCATTATACACAAAGAAACTTGCCTGTGATGTTGACTTACATGTGATTTGTCGCTAAGTATTCTCTGTTTCTGGTGTAACACATCCTCTAGTTGCTGGAATGATTTGGCAATCACTGGGTCAAGGTGCTGAAGGTCACTGGAGGTCAGACTGTGTTCCTGTCCCAACAGCCATTTGTAGAAAACTAAACTGAGAGGAATATCCAGCTGCAAAAGAGCAGTAACATATACTGAGAAAATTCCACCAACAATAAGCCTCGCTTTCAAATTCATTCAAATCCACGCTTAAAGGAGGAATAACACACCTCAGAAATCTGATATGGATGGAAAGTGGAGGAAATGTACAATATTTTGAAATAAAAAGTTTCAAATTTACCGTACTTGAAAAATGCAGTTTTAGTAAAAATAATTCAAAAAAAAAAAAACCTGCTAGACTCAAAACCATGATCTACAGATCAGCAGTCGACACATTACCCTCATGAACTACCAAGCAAGATGACTAGATTTAAAAGGAATATACAAACATTGTTGATTTTTATATTTTCATAAAGGAAGTCAACCATTATGATGATGTGCTATTCCTCCTTAGAAATTTTTAGTAATGAAAAGGCAAAATTAAACAGAGGGGGAAAAATTCCCTGAATACAGTATCTTGAGATCACAGCAATAAAATTGACAATAAAGATGACCAACACTGAGTTTCCACCCCCATATGTCTCACAAATACACACCATTCTGGAGTCCATCAGAGCTTTGGCCATAAACTTTCCTAGAAACTTGAATTTAGCCTTGACCTTGTTGATAACTGCAGCTTTAGCATTGCGAGGTAGAGGAGCAGGAAACAAGCCACAAGGGGAATAACAATACAGGATCTCGTCATCCTCACCTGAAAGTTAATTACAGGGGTTAATGAACAATTACAGGATCTCGTCATCCTCACCTGAAAGTTAATTACAGGGGTTAATGAACAATTACAGGATCTCGTCATCCTCACCTGAAAGTTAATTACAGGGGTTAATTAACAATTACAGGATCTCGTCATCCTCACCTGAAAGTGTTGACGGACAGAAGGACGGACAATGTGATTACTATAGGGCTTCCCGCATTTCATGCAGGGCCTTAACAATTGGCCCTGCCCCGGGATCAGAACCCTTACCCAGGTATCATGAAATTTACAATTTTGGTAGAGGCCTTCTTGCTCTACATCACTATGCATTTAGTTTTCCTTAAACATGTGCAGTTGTAGAGAAGAAGATTTTTGAAAATTGGTCAATTTGGGGCAGTTTTTGCCCACCTCTAAGGCCCCAGGAGTGCAAGAATCCTGAAATTTACAATTTATGCCTTCCCCTCCCTATTCCAAAGATGCTTTATACCAAATTTGAAAAGAATTGGAGTGATAGTTATCAAGAAGAATTAAAAATTTCTATTTTTCACACATTTAATAACCGACCATTTTGGCCCCACCCTAATACCAAAACTCCTACCTCCCAGAATCATCAAATTTACAATTCTGGTAAAGGACTACCTGTTCTTTCTAAATATTCATTAAGTTTCAATTTAGTAAAAATAACACTAAAGAAGATGTTATTTAAGTGTTTTACACATAAACACTATATACCAAGTTTGGCCCCATTTTGGGGGCAGAGCCCTTATCCAGGGATCATGAAATTTACAATTTTGGTAGGGGCCTTCCTGCTCTACATCACTTTGCATTCAGTTTTTCTAAAACATGAGTATTTGTAGAGAAGAAGATTTTTGAAAATTGGTGAATTTGGGGCAGTTTTTGCCCTGCCCCTAGGGTGCAGGAGTCCTGAAATTTCCAATTTGTGCCCCCCTTGTCCAAAAGATGCTCATACTAAATTTGACAAGAATTCAAATAGTAGTTATCAAGAAGAAGTTAAAAATGTTCAATTGTTAACGCACGACGATGGATGACAACCAATTGCAATAGGTCACCTGAGTAAACTCCGGTGACCTAAAAAAAATCATAAATTTCAATATTTCTTTAGTAAATGAGGACTTAACTACAGATTACATTGTACATCAGTGATTGATGAATATAAAATGACAGAGAATACTCCAATATTGTTTTACTGTAAAACCCAGTAACACAAACCTGATGCATTTTTTTCCTTGATGGCCTCTCCTCTCCACAGGTCAAGGTCACTCTTCTGTACCTCCTTGGATACCAAAGCATAAAACTCCAGAGTGGGACCCAACCCAGTTCCCACCTAACAAGACATAAAGTCATCATTAAATTCAAATTATTCTCTAGTGAAATCAGTCTTAATGACATTTATTTCCAAGCACAAGGCAATCATAAAGTTTTCACAAGCATGATTCAATATACTGATTTTTTCCCCATGATCTACCAATCATGAACTGGTTCACAGTAACAAATTTTTCCGTGATCTACCAATCATGAACTGGTTCACAGTAACAAATTTTTCCGTGATCCACCAATGATGAACTGGTTCACAGTGACTAATTTTTTCCATCATCTATCAAAGATGATTTGGTTCACGGTGACCAATTTTTTTGTGATCTACCTATGATGAACTGGTTCACGTTGACTTATTTTTTGCAACTGAGATTATCTTAAACAAATACAAGAGACATTAAAGGACTGGGTTCACAGTGAGAAATATTTGTGATAATGAAGTTCTCGCAAACCTTGCAAAAATTTCTAGTTATTAATAAAAGTTAAGTTTACAGTACATCGTTCTATAAATTTAATTGTGAAGATTGGTGGCAAAGTTAATCAACAAGACAAAAATAGAACACGCCATCTACCTTATCCAAAGTTGCAGGATTAGCTACATCAGAGAGGAAATATCTCAAAATCAAAACACCACATACAGCCATCAGTGGATTTAAATACAAACCTCATTTTCATACTGAATTTCCAGCAGAGCCCTCGAGTTTCCTATGTCCTCCATGACTTTCTCTGCCTGTTTTAACAGGTCTATCCGGCTCACTTGTTTCTGTAATATATCAATCATTAATCACACTTAACTGTGTCTAAATACAATAAAGGGGGGAGGGTCAAATTCAATCAGACTTAACTGCATATAAGTATAATGAGGTGTTTAAGTTCAATCAGACTTAACTCTATCTAAGTACATGAGGTGTTTAAATTCAATCAGACTTAATTGTGTCTAAATACAATGAGGTGTTTAAATTTAATTCATTGTGCACAACAGGAATAATGATGTCCAAATAAGAAACATGGGAGTAAGCATTTTCCATTTTGTGCGCTAAAATGGTTTAATTTAAAGCTTGCATGATATTAAATGAAGATGTTGCAGATCACATAATAATTGATCCCTGTAAAAAGCAAAAAATACCCGAGATTTTACAAATGTAAAACTCAAACAGACACAATATGTTTTCAAAAGTCTTCCTCGGACTTGATGATTAAATCTTTCATAGCTATGTTATTGTTTGGTAATGCTAACTGACCCTTCTCCTGTCCAGTCTGGGAGCCACTCTGTCCGTACTGTCTGTAGGTCCATTATCTCCGGTGTTATCCTGCAGCCTCATCAGAGCACGATCTCGATCAAAAGTGGTAGCATAGAACAACAATTGACGAGTGTCAAACGGAAACAGGAAAGGGCTGAAAGGAAGAGAAAAACCATCCGTTACAGAAACAGGAAAGGGCTGAAAGGAAACATATACAGTAAAACATGGTTATAGCGAACCTCCAGGGTCAGCGATAAACAGTTCATAATAACCAAACTTCATTATACAGTAAAACACGGTTATAGCGAACCTCCAGGGCTAGTGGAAAACAGTTCATAACAACCAAACTTCATTATACAGTAAAACGAGGTTATAGCGAACCTCCAGGGTGAGCGATAAATAGTTCATAATAACCAAATTTCATTATACAGTAAAACACAGTTATACCAAACTTCCAGGGTCAGCAATAAACAGTTCATTATTACCAAACTTCATTCTGTCTAATACAATTTTTATTATTTTCCTCTTATAGGGAATAAATTTCACAATAAGCATGAATTTATTGTGTTCATTACAAGTGTGTTTTACTGTACTTACAAAAGGATGAGAGAAAACGACCTGCTACAGATTTGTAACATCTCTAAATACAAAAGGCCCATGGACCACAACACTCGCCTGAGTCACCTTGTTTTTGTATAAATTTGCATTAAATGTTAGTTAATGCCCATAAAATCTAAACATCGTTCACATGGAGGTTTTAATGTTCATCGGTTAATTTTGAATTACCGGTAAATTTACATTGCGTTTTTTAATGAGCATTAGTTTTACTTTACATTAGCTCCTAGTGAACAAAAAGCAAAGCTAGTGTTGATTAAATATAGACGCATGCATAATGGCAAATTTAGGTTACATGCATTATACCTATGGTTAGCTATCTAGATATTCATGCTATTATTTCTTAATGCAAAACTTATCAAAATGATAGCAATCACTAAACAAGATATGCAAACAGTATACCATCAGATAATTTCAGACGTAAATCTGTGCTCTGCATAGGCATACTGTGTAATATATGTGGAAGGAATTGCTAATAAATATGATAAAAATGTTAATTTAAAATGATGACAATGTGATATATTTTTTTTTTTTTTTTACATTCTAACAAATATACTACTGCTCATTGGTTAAATTTTGTACCATATGACATCATAGTAGACTTGAAATACGAATCCTTGATTAAAAATTATGTCATAACATTAGTCGGCGTAATGGTGATAGAGACATTCCGAGGTGTTAACTGGGCCCATGGAGACACAACTGCTTTGACTGAATGTTGGTCAGAGGAAATAACAAGACGTAGCAATTTCTCTGGAACCTATATGAACAAACACTATAAACTCCTTGTGTGTAGATCAAGCATGGTTTGCACAAAGTTTGGTTTCAATTGACTCAGTGGTCTAAGATAAGTCAACAACATGAAAAGTTTACCGTCGCATGACAGACTTTTGATATCAGAAAAGCTCAGATAACGTATTCAACTCAGGTGAACCTATATTTGTTTGTTAGCAACTTAAAGATGAAATTTCTGTACCTAATTCGTATGACCAACACTTACCCTGCTGTGGAGATTTCAGCCAGCCAGTTCGGTAAGTTCCCAGTCATGATGACCAGTGGATCTTGCAGCTGACGGTTGGCTTTTGCTGTTAATTTTGAACTCTGAAATTCTGTGTAGGGCAGTATTGGGTTCACTGGACAAGGCACCTGGAGATATATCAATATTGTTCTGACAAAATCCAATCTCACCGATGACTTCTAAGTATGATCAAGAGCTAATGACCTAATTTCTCACCGATGACTTCTAAGTATGATCAAGAGCTAATGACCTAATGTAAAGCATCAACCTTCATTATACATGCACGTGAACAATCACTATCCAGCAGGGTTCAATGTTACAGCAGTGGTTAATGTTGAGGTCTGATAAGTAAATTGTTACAGCAGTGGTTAATGTTGACGTCTGACAATTAAATTGTTACAGCAGTGGTTAATGTTGAGGTCTGATAAGTAAATGTTACAGCCGTGATTAATGTTGAGGTCTGACAATTAAATTGTTACAGCCGTGATTAATGTTGACGTCTGATAAGTAAATTGTTACAGCCGTGGTTAATGTTGAGGTCTGATAAGTAAATTGTTACAGCCGTGGTTAATGTTGAGGTCTGATAAGTAAATTGTTACAGCCGTGGTTAATGTTGACGTCTGATAAGTAAATTGTTACAGCCGTGGTTAATGTTGAGGTCTGATAAGTAAATTGTTATAGCCGTGGTTAATGTTGAGGTCTGATAAGTAAATTGTTATAGCCGTGGTTAATGTTGAGGTCTGATAAGTAAATTGTTACAGCAGTGGTTAATGTTGAGGTCTGATAAGTAAATCAACACCAGTTGAATCTATATCTCTGATTCTGTCTGGCACAACTCCAAGAAGCTGCAGTGTTTTTTTCAAAACTTTCTTTCAATTCCCCCCCTTTTTTCCCCTCTCTGTAAAACCGAACTTTTACATGATCTTCAAAAAGTCATCCCAGATGACCGTAATTCTCTTCTAAGACAAGGTGGGCTTCAACACAGTGTTTTAACTTAAGTACAGATGCATTTGGTTTCATCTTAGCATCTTATCTTTACTTACACATACCTCATACATGGTTGACCAGTATCGGTTGAAGGCATGCAGGATCCGCAATAAAGCTATCACGTCCAGTGAGGCGTCCTGCACGGTCACAAAAGCAGGAAGTTTGTCAGTCAAGTAAGCGTTCAAGGCAGGAACCATCACAGGGCAGTGACCATCTGTAAAAATGAAACATACCATAAATCCGATTCATGTAACTGTAGATAATCCCCCCCTCCCCCTCTATTTTTTGCAGGTCTCTTAAATCTTTTTTTGGAAAAAAAAAATCTTGAAAAATACATTCGTCATAATGGCCAACTTTCACTTTCCATCCGTATCAAATTTCTCCGGTGTTTTAAACCTCCTTAACACAAAAATTCTGATACACAAAATTTCCTCTATTTTCCCTTCAATGCGAAACTTTCCCAAAGCATCGACAACATAAATGTTGCTTAAATCCTTGCAACAATGTCCTGAGGACACTCACCATTCCACAATTCATCCGTCTTCCTCCTGACCGTCTTCTGAGATTTGCTTTCTCCCTTGGTTTTCTTTGGACTTGTTGCTGAAGCTTCCTCACTATCGGAGGCCGGACGGTACCTTAAAAAAAAGTGTACCAATTGAGAGGGAAAATAGTTGCACAGAATGGTACCTTAAAAAGTCACAGTGTACTAACAAAAAGGAAAAATAGTCACATAGAATGGTATCTTAAAATGTCAGTGTGCCAACTGAGAGGAAAAATAGTTCCTTCAAAAGTTGAAGTGTATCAACTGAGAGAAAAAATGGTCACACAAGATGGTACCTTAACACACAGTGTACTATCCGAGCAGAAAAATAGTCACACATATACTTCATTTCAAAAAGTGTGGCTAAATCATAACCAATATCATTTCAATTGAGCACACTTTGGAAACACTGAACTCTTCATATTGCTACTTAGGGAATCGATGCATTATTGTCATTTTAATTCTTCAAAAGAACCCCCTCTCCCTACTTTCAGTACCCAGGGGCCTTGACTTGAACACAACTGAAACCACAGTACACAAGATTGTGGTAAGTCACTTGCCAATCGCCCATGAAAGAAAATTTTATGCGAGTTCTTGAAAACCAAACCACATCGCCTACACACCAAAAAAGTTTTTCCTGCAACATTACCATGCTTTCTTCGACCTTATAATTCTACTTTTCCTTTTAAAACATAATACTAACCAAGATTACCCATGAAGAAAAAGTCTCCACGAGGCCTTATATGCAATTCCATGACATATAGAATGCAAAGGACATCTTAAATCTAAAACTCTAGAAAACAGAAAAACCTGCTAAAACTTCAAAGGCGTCAAATAACTCCCGACTATTACACACACAACACTGATAAGCTATTATATAAAATGTCAAGGTAAGTATATAAATATTACAGTTTGCGTACTGTAAGTATATAAATATTACATTTTGCGTACTGTAAGTATATAAATATTACAGTTTGCATACTGTAAGTATATAAATATTACAGTTTGCATACTGTAAGTAAATAAATATTAGTTTGCGTACTGTAAGTATATAAATATTACAGTTTGCATATTGTAAGTATATAAATATTACAGTTTGCGTACCATATGGTGTGGGTCTGGACCCAGATATTGGCGTGTCCGAGCGGACTTTCAGCCTCTGTGTCCGTTTCACTGGTTTCGCCTGGATTACTGTAGTTTTTGACAGCCTGGTACACTGTCATGTTGTATGGCAGGAATCGTTCACCCATGAAAAACTCCAGCTTATGACGAGCTGTTCCTTGACTGATAAACACAGCAGCCTACAAAGAAAAACCATGATCATCAGCCCATCACCAACATAGTCTTAGATTTAGTCCTCAGTGAAAAACAAATCTTGTAGATGGTCAGTTCTTGGTACATTATATTGCTTATGGATTCACTGTCTAGGTACAGTATATGAGGTGATTAACTTCAATAGAAAACGAGAAGCCGTAATGTTTACACAATCACATTTTCCATTGTTGTTAATCACTTCACATACCTAACAAACTAGACTGCGATTCCTTAATATCTATATATGAAATTAAAATGAAAATATATAATTGACGTATCAAAAATACTGCCTAACAGAAATTGAAATACATTTCAATAGTCCCCACCCACTGACTTTTCATATTGCATGAACTAAGAAATTAACATCCAGTTGTAAGTTGTGGGGAAATTAACACATTGGTGCTTCAAAGAGTTATCACAAAGAAAACAGTTTGAAATGTAAATATATTATCATATTCATCTGATTAACTCACAGCAAGTAATTAAACTTCTATTTCCTTCTATTTCCAAACTTACCATAGTGTCATCAACATCATCATCTGAATTTTCATCATCACTGATGTCATCGTCTCCCTCTGGCTTGGATCTACCATATCCTCTGATCACCAAGTACCGTTCGATGGCCTGGACCAAAGCCAAGGGGTCAATCTTAACAGGTCCTCCCTTCCACTGCCTCAAGGTTGTGCATTCTGGGTGTCTCTGAAGGTTACACTTGAAGAAAAGGAAAATAAAAAAAGCTTTCAATATTATGATATCAACTGCATTTAACAATCTTAATAGAACCTGTAACCTATTGATCTCCATTTATGTATACATTTTCAATTCAATAGTTGTAGCTATAGCCAAATAAAAGACTGGAAAAGCCTCTGTATGATGCACAGGCTGATCATTATAGGGCACCTGCTTATAGACAGGGCTATAACAATACAAAAATCACAATATCATGCAATATCAAACAACATATTTCACTACACTTCAAAATACAGAACATATTCATTACTTTTCAAGGTGAAAATATTTTTACGTACAATATACCAATATCTAAAACTGAATTGTTTTACCTTAAGCTGATGGGTATTGAAAAATCGGAGAGCATTAGATCCTCTCCCACTGGACGTACTGCCTCCTGGAAGGTCATGAACTTTGACCTGAAACTGATATAAAACAGCAAGGTGTGAGAAAGGAAATACAAGAACTGAACAAATAGTATGTTTCTTGAAAGTCTAAATTTTTCAGGAAACTAATATTGACTTTGCACCATCACTGTACCTGTTCTAACTGATGAAGACATCCAATGAGTTTGTTGACTAGAGAAGACATTGTAGGATTTCCCTCCATTTCCAACCTATTCACATGTAACACATCAGGCGCCTTCAGAAAAAGAAAAAAACCATTGATCTCACACTAACTTGTGTTATCTCTCTAATTGTCATCCTGTACAACATCAATCTCACACTTACAATGAATCTTGTTTTCATTGTTATCTTGTACATGCAGATTGTCATACATTTCTCAGTTAGAAAGCTGGAAATGTTCCCACAGAGCAAACATATCCTCTGCTTGCGACGACTCTCGATAGTCATAAGAAAGTGGCCCTTATGCATAAGTCTGGTCTTATAACAGCACACAATTCAATATAATCGAAGCCCCCCCCCCCCCTCCCAATGTCCTTACTACACACAGTGAAACCTCGTTATCTTGAACATAATAATATAATATAAAATAACTTGTGAAATATCAGTGGGTGTGAGATACTGAAATTAAAATAATGAGAATTTGAAGTTTATCGCAATTCACCTTTGAATTAGAACGCTTTGGCCGATATAGTATTGCGTTGTGTGACGACACAATTGAATGTGTTTGTAATACAATTGCGAAATGCAACAGAAACTCTCATTGGTCCATATGTATAAGTCCGCCCAAATTCCCTTATACGGGAGTAGTCAGCATTTGAAAACATGACTGCTAGATGGAAAAAAACTTCAAAGGAAGAAAGAGAAAAAGTTGTATTCTTGTGTTGTTGTCTCATAAATTTAATATAAAAAAAATCCTAAGATATTTTCCTACTATACTTGTGTCCAAACATACCTTCAAATATTTATTAAAGCCCCATACGACCCAAAAACTCGATCACAGCTTCTGATGATTTCGTTCATAGACGTAGTCATGTTAGGTAGCCAGTCAATTCGAATCCCGGTTCATTTCCATATTGGCACAATAGTGTCTAGATGTGTACTAATACCACACAAATATTTTAGCTAAATTGTTTAAATAATATACCACCCCAGTCCTATTAAATGATAATTATTCAAATAGCTAAACTCACGGCAGTGCGGCTTTCATTAGTCATGAGTGGCCGGTCTCCATCTAATGGGCTTATGTAGCATTTTCGTTCATATAGAGCTTATTTTACCTTTACAAAAACTGGTACAAAAATGTTTTAATTTCTATTAATGTTGATAATAAATGAAGAGCGAATACATAACTTACAACTGATTTTATGAATAGATACCAATAGCAAGAGTTCGAATTGATCGGCTACCTAACATGGCTACGTCAACATACGAAATCATTTGAAGCTGCGAGTTTTCGGGTGGTGTGTGGCTTTAATGAATATTTGAAGGTATGTTTGGATGCAAGTATATAGTAGGAAAATATGTTAAGATTTTTTTATATTGAGTTTATGAGACAGCAACACAAGAATACACCGATTTCAGACCTCAACCGTCCGCAGCTTTTTGTGACCCGTAAATCGAAGATTTTTATAAAAGGTGGATCTTTTCAGAGAGCTATGTACAGTTCTCCAGCTACACTGAATCCGCTCGAGAAAGTGGGCGGGCTGTAATCGGCCAATGAAAACTCTTGTATTACATCAAACATGTCATTCAAATTGTTCAATCGTCTCATTCAATTGTGTCGTCACACAACGCAATACTTTATCGGGTGAAGCGTTCTAATTCAAAGGTGAATTGCGATAACTGTATGTACGTGTACAAACAAATACAGTAAGTTTGTCTTCATAGAGATGTTGGCTGAATTACTGACCGGACAATTAAGGAAAATGTGCAAGAAACGTCGGATTCTGACATCGTGCGGGACGACACACGAAGAGGAGGTAAGATACGCTAGCAGCTTCTGAACAAGTCCGCTGTGGATGATTTCAAAGGGCGAGACATCACTGTCTCTCATGATCACAGCTATGCTTTTCAATCCTTCTAAACCACTGTCAAACTGAAAAAGAAGAGTTTACAAATTTCATGATTTACAATATAAATCTACAGCAACAGCACATTTGTAAATAAATGCATGTGTTATGGCACAAAACAGTCAAAACTACTGATCGGTCAACATTTTATTGTTCCATGCACAGGAAAATTAAGGAGGAACAAACAAAACATGGTTAATTACTCCTACCAATAGACAATTGGATACTTAAATTTTCTGTCAAAACACATATAGATGCGCCCCCCCCCCCCTCCTCCCAATATATAATGTGCATGTACCTCCATTTCCTTTTCATTAAAATTACACAATTAACCATCAGGCTATTTACATGACACCTGGATAGAACTATTTACATGACACCTGAATAGAACTATTTACACGACATCTGGATAGAACTATTCACATGACACCTGGATAGAACTATTTACACGACACCTGGATAGAACTATTTACACGACACCTGGATAGAACTATTTACACGACATCTGGATAGAACTATTTACACGACACCTGGATAGAACTATTCACATGACACCTGGATAGAACTATTTACAGGACACCTGGATAGAACTATTTACATGACACCTGGATAGAACTATTTACACGACACCTGGATAGAACTATTTACACGACACCTGGATAGAACTATTTACACGACACCTGGATAGAACTATTCACATGACACCTGGATAGAACTATTCACATGACACCTGGATAGAACTATTCACATGACACCTGGATAGAACTATTTACAGGACATCTGGATAGAACTATTTACACGACACCTGGATAGAACTATTCACATGACACCTGGATAGAACTATTTACAGGACACCTGGATAGAACTATTTACATGACACCGCGATAGAACTATTTACACGACACCGCGATAGAACTATTTACACGACACCTGGATAGAACTATTTATTACATGACACCTGGATAGAACTATTTACATGACACCTGGATAGAACTGTCCACAACTGACCCCTACCTCGGTCTGAATCTGCTCTGCAGCTGAACACAACTGGTTTAGTACGGTCAACGCTGGATGATTGACACTCTCAGGGTCAGGACCAAAGTACTGCTGCAGAAATCTGTCCGCTGTAAACAATCAGGCACAACATCAATATCAAAATGTAAACAGGCACATGTATCGCATGAATAAACAGGCACATGTGTCGCATGAATAAACAGGCACATGTATCGCATGAATAAACAGGCATGAATAAACAGGCACATGTATCGCATGAATAAACAGGCACATGTATCACATGACTAAACAGGCACATGTATCGCATGAATAAATAGGCACATGTATTGCATGAATAAACAGGCACTTGTATCGCATGAATAAACAGGCACATGTATCGCATGAATAAACAGGCACATGTATCACATAAATAAACAGGCACATGTATCGCATGAATAGGATTTTTTTTTTACAAAACTTTTTCAAATCATAAGCTAAATGACAGAGATTCTTCAGACATGATGTAAATTACTGACCTTAATGTAACTATTGACCTTGATGTATGTACTGACCTTGGTCTTTGATCCAAGTTTTAACTTTTTCTCTGTGAGCTGATATTTGTGAGTTTTTCGATAAAACTGCATCCTACAAGTCAAGATAAGAATATTCATTATGAACACTTCTATGCAGAAGTTGTGCATTTCTATTTTACTCACCTTAAAACACCAGGCTTCCCTTAAGACATTTAAATAATTGATCTGAATGCTTTTCTTTTTCAAGTCACAAGGAAAATGCATATGCATTTTAAATGATAAATAAATATACCTCTATGTGAAGCCTGGAGAGGTCTTTTAGATCCTGACTTTATCATAACATACCTTTGATGCAGATGTTTTTGGCACTCTGTCGCTGGATGAAAACTTGGCCCAGCTGCGGGGGTTGAGGCTCGGAAGGAAGGAGATTTTAGACGAGGAGGAAGTCTTGCCCTCTTTACCGGAGGCTGACTTTGCTCGACCTGAACTTCTGGAGGATGGTTTTGTTTCGGATGATGTCCCCTCCTCCTTGCTCTTTCTCCCCAATGAACGCTTCGGTGCTTTCTTTCTTTTCAGGACATCACTAAGTTTCCTAGAAGGCAAATCATTTTTATTTTTTTTTAGATATGCCTTCTTCCTTGATATATTTGGTATCATTACTTACAATTAAAGTTACAGTGCCTTACTAAAAAATTTGAGACATCTTAAAAAGGGGTTGGGGGGAAAATAACTTCAAGTCTTAATATTGTACACCAACTTTTTTCCCCGTGTGAGAAATTTTAGTAAGGTTGCAAGAACCTTTTCATCGCGAATATTTTTCACAGCAAATCAGTCCTTTGATGCTTTGAATTTGGTTAAGATTATCTTGGTCACAAAAATTACTGTATACACTGCCAACCAGTTTACCACTGGAAAGTTGCGAAATAAAAGTAATCACAAATAAAAGTTGGTTTACGTATTGAAAAAGATAACACTCTACCCTAACAATTTAAAGCTCTACCCTAACAATTTATTCACATTCCACTCTACCCTAACAATTTATTCACATTCCACTCTACCCTAACAATTAATTCACATTCCACTCTACCCTAACAATTAATTCACATTCCTCCCCTAAACTGAGAAAAATACGGTAGCTTTAACTGATTATAATTAGATAAACTAATACAAGTATTTGTTCTATCCTGATACTGATGGATACTGTGTATGTGATTCGTATTGACTACTACTAATAAACCTCTCAGGAACAGAACAAACTCAACACTTAAACGCTTAAAAAATACTATCTATCCAGAAACATTTGGCCAGATTACTCACTTCTTCAACAGTTGCTTGCAGAATTTATATCAAATAATTCCAAAACAATTTTGAATTAAAACAAATTTTTCTTCCAGTTGCCTGAATTAAAGCATTTTCTATCGAACTCTGCACTTACATCTGACTGGAGCTGGGGCTTTCCTCGACAGCAGCAGGGGAAGCACCTTCCTTCTCCATGGAGACCGACTCCGAGACAACTGACCCAGATGAGGTACTACTGAGACTGGATGAGGAGGCAGTCATAAGGGTGGGCTTAGCAGGAGACCCCGCCTTCAGATCAGAATTAGCCAATCGTTTTATTTGATGCATTACACCTGTAATTAAATCAGTGCTTCTAAACCTGACACAAAATAATGAAGAACCACATGCTTTCACAGCGAGAAGTATGGACAGACATGTACAGTCCTAACACCTCAGAATCACATCTCAAAAGATTATTTTTCAAAGGATTCATTGACCACTACCCCACATTCTACATCTTCCTGTGTTTTTATAAGCACAAAAACACTTCATAATTGTGTGTGACAAAATTTACCTTCCCTCCTAAAGTACACGCTAAAGATGTCTGCCAACTTCTGCATGAGAATTTCTGCCATCTGAATGGCCCCCACAACTACTTTCGCATCACTGGATGCCATCATTGCAGCAATATGACTGATTAAAACAGAAAATGCTTTGTTAATAGACAAATACCAATATGATTACTAGTAAACAGAATTTGCAAATGTATCAGTACAATCACAGAAAATTAAAGTGCACCACAAGATCCCACGACAGGCCTGTTGAGAACTGAACAACTACAATAAAACACGCTTATGATTAATTCATTCCCTGCTAACAGTGAAGTGATTTTCATTCCCTGTAGTTTTAAAACATATCATAAACTCATTAACATCTTCTACAGTAAAACATGGTTAGAGAGAACACACTTATAATGAATTGACACTTACAGAGAAGTGATTTTCATTCCCTGTAGTTTTAAAACATATTGCAGCGGGTTTTTTTCCTTATATAACTGGTACCGATAAACAGTACCATTTCCAATACCAAAAAACGTTGATTTTTTCCCAATTTTGAGACTAAAAATTCCCCATTCACTTGCTGAAAAATAGACCGCTGACATCGTAATTTACTTAGTCTGAAATGTTGTACGAGTGCGCGTTTTGTAGAGCTACGACAATTCCGACGATTCTAGAATGAAATCATTTGCCGATACATTGGTAGAAAATTTTCGATTTTGACGCAATTTTCCCCCAATTGAATGGGTACCAGTGGGTAGGAAAAAAATGCTGTATTGTAAACTCATTAACATCTTCTACAGTAAAACATGGTTACAGTGAACAAGCTTATAATGAATTCACACTTACAGCGGAGTGATTTTCATAACAAATTATGTTTATAATAAATCAAAATTGTTCATTTGCTCTAAGGCCAAAAAAAATAATCATTAGTTTCTCAGGCCACACTGCATTCATTGAAAATGTACCACATGGAATTTTTCTTTTCAATTTATATTTGTTTAGTTTTATAAAATTTATGAGGTAACTCTTTAGTAAAAGATATTTATGTAAAACTTTTAGGTTTTAACAAGATAGTATCTTTAGTTCAAATAATTATTGAATGCAAACTCAATTATGTGCAAGTGTTCAAGAATAACAGAATACATTTAATAGTAAGTAATGTGTGAAGCCATTTTTTATAAAAATAAAAAATCCATACTCCATTGCTTATTCTATATATGAGAAAGAAAAGGTAACTCATTCTTAAGTCAACATAAAAAGAAAAGATAACTCAAAGCTACAGCCAAGATAAAAAAAAAATACCTGCCTGCCTCATCATGGTCCGAGACACTATTTATTAATTTTTTTTTACCTAACCATGTTTTACTGTAGTGTGACTGATATCTGAACTCCCAAATCAGTACCTGAAGATTACTAATACATTAACACAGTGCTGAGAGAACTGTTTTATTATTAACTCCCTATAGAGACTGAAGATTACTAATACATTAACACTGTGCTGAGAGAACTGTTTTATTATTAACTCACTATAGAGACTGAAGATTACTAATACATTAACACAGTGCTGAGAGAACTGTTTTATTATTAACTCACTATAGAGACTGAAGATTACTAATACATTAACACAGTGCTGAGAGAACTGTTTTATTATTAACTCACTATAGAGACTGAAGATTACTAAAACATTAACACAGTGCTGAGAGAACTGTTTTATTATTAACTCCCTATAGAGACTGAAGATTACTAATACATTAACACTGTGCTGAGAGAACTGTTTTATTATTAACTCCCTATAGAGACTGAAGATTACTAATACATTAACACTGTGCTGAGAGAACTGTTTTATTATTAACTCCCTATAGAGACTGAAGATTACTAATACATTAACACAGTGCTAAGAGAACTGTTTTATTATTAACTCCCTATAGAGACTGAAGATTACTAATACATTAACACAGTGCTAAGAGAACTGTTTTATTATTAACTCCCTATAGAGACTGAAGATTACTAATACATTAACACTGTGCTGAGAGAACTGTTTGTTTTATTATTAACTCCCTATAGAGACTGAAGATTACTAATACATTAACACAGTGCTGAGAGAACTGTTTTATTATTAACTCCCTATAGAGACTGAAGATTACTAATACATTAACACAGTGCTGAGAGAACTGTTTTATTATTAACTCCCTATAGAGACTGAAGATTACTAATACATTAACACTGTGCTGAGAGAACTGTTTGTTTTATTATTAACTCCCTATAGAGACTGAAGATTACTAATACATTAACACAGTGCTGAGAGAACTGTTTTATTATTAACTCCCTATAGAGACTGAAGATTACTAATACATTAACACTGTGCTGAGAGAACTGTTTGTTTTATTATTAACTCCCTATAGAGACTGAAGATTACTAATACATTAACACAGTGCTGAGAGAACTGTTTTATTATTAACTCACTATAGAGACTGAAGATTACTAATACATTAACACAGTGCTGAGAGAACTGTTTTATTATTAACTCACTATAGAGACTGAAGATTACTAATACATTAACACAGTGCTGAGAGAACTGTTTTATTATTAACTCCCTATAGAGACTGAAGATTACTAACACTGTGCTGAGTTTTGTTTTATTATTAACTCACTATAGACATGGTAGAGATGTACAATAAACATGTTCACTGATCCTTGACCTCCTAGTGTGAAAGATGTGATCTGGACACAATTTCACCACATATATACACAAACAAGGGAGGATAACTTCACCACATATACATATGAACAAGTGAGGATAATGACTTCACCACATATACACATGAACAAGTGAGGATAATGACTTCACTATATATACACATGAACAAGTGAGGATAATGACTTCACTACATATACACATGAACAAGTGAGGATAACGACTTCACTATATAGACACAGGAACAAGTGAGGATAATGACTTCACTATATAGACACATGAACAAGTGAGGATAACGACTTCACTACATATACACATGAACAAGTGAGGATAATGAACAGTGGTCAATCTCATAAAACTCCTAAGGAATACAAAATTATGAGTTAGGCAAACACGGACCCCTGGGCATACCAGAGGTAGGATCAGGTGCCTGGTAATTCTCCAATATGAGACATACAAGATAAAACCTGGACGTTATCTAAACACACAAACATGGATTCATAAAATTCGAAAGCAAGATGATGAGATTGTACTAGTGAACTTGTTTTAGGCTATGAGACTATCCTAAGATGGTTATCTGATGAACCTCGACTCTGAACTGTGAAATGTTTGATAATGTTAAATTCAACAAGCTACAGAATATGATCACTACCAAACAATCCCTCAAAAACATTCATTCCCTGAAGGAAGAAAATACTGTTCAAAGGGTGGTTTTGGAACACTGAAAATCTTCTTTTGGTGGATGATGAAATTATGTCAAAAACAAAACCACCCAAATCTCTATTCATATAATTTTTTTTAAAAAGCACCAAGATTTTGAACTATTTTATTGACAAAAATCTGCTCCATGCCAGAAGTAAAAGATACAATATGGCTACATTGCAAAAGCTTACCTTGAAACTGGCTGAGATTGTAAAATTTCTTTCAACAACTTTGATTCAGCATAATATATCATTCTCAACAATGTCTGAAGACATTTATGTCGTACTGTAGGTCCAGCCTTCAAATAAAAAAAATAATGAATGAATACAGGAGGCCCACAGACCACACTGCTCACCTCATCAGTGACATTTTCCCTTCCAAAAATGAAATCCAATTATTGTTTATGTCTTCCATCACATGTATAGAGTAAACAAACTTCAATTATAACTACATACAAATGTAAGTACTCTGGAATTTTATTTTACACAATGTTCACTTATGGTATTTACAAGGATTCATCATATCCTATTATGTAAATGGGGTCATAATGTGTACAAATTTTCATGTACCTGACAAAGAGATTCTTCCATATCAGTTTAAAAACTGCACCGTAACGGGTCTTAATGAGAGGATTTTTAAAGAATTTTCCACTATATCTTGGGCTCATAACTGGAAAGAAGTACTGTAAATTCACATACAACTATCGATACTGTAAATTCCAAAATATACGCGAGGAATTTATTATCGCATAATTTCACAGGAAGCATCACTCACGAGTTAAAATTACACGCGTTTATTCTAATATAAGTAAAATACATCACTCACGAGTTAAAATTACACGCGTTTATTCTGATATAAGTAAAATACATCACTCACGAGTTAAAATTACATGCGTTTATTCTGATATAAGTAAAATACATCACTCACGAGTTAAAATTACACGCGTTTATTCTGATATAAGTAAAATACATGTAAAGATTCTTGATCAACAGAGCACTCGTGGATATCTGTTCTCACGATTTGATGTATACGAGACATTTTGCGAATTTACAGTATATGTGTAATTGTTCCCTACTGTACGCTTCGAGATATTGGATGTTGTACTTACCGAGGAGCTGTAGACCTCGTACAGTACGGCAAACAGAGTTTTAATGAAGACTGATGCCAGCTCCATATCCTCTTTCAGGATCTCTGCCCTCGAGTCACACTGCTCCAGATTAATCTCCGATGCTGTAGACGAGGAGCTGGAAGCTAGCGACGATGACAAATAAAACATTATATTCCACAGACAAAGAAAACAACAATTACTTTGCTATGAAATCATTTTAAAATTCCATGGACGGAGTATTAAATTTGCATTAAACCTTTTCACGTCAGAATATTGCCATTAGTGAACACATACTTGTTTGGTTTTGTAATAGACAATGGTGATAAAATACACAAGATCCATTTCTCTTAAATATGATTTAGAATTAAAACACTTTCAATGTGGCATATGTTCTCTTAATTCCAAAACACGTTTAATTTCATGAATACCACAAATCAAACAGATTGCTCCATATTCTAAAACATTAGATCCTCCACCTGCACTCTGTGATCCTCCTGTTGTAACATTGGCTTTCCTCTGGACAGCTCGGGCTGTGCCTGTGTCCTCATTAATTTGTTGTAATGTGTTGAAGTCAATTGTGTAAGATCTACCCATTGTGTTCAAACTCATTTCATCTTCACCAGACTGGTATGCTGCCTATTAAAACATAATAAAATACAACATAGCGCACCTTGACGAAAATCACCTACAAAAGAGACAAAAATTTACCAGGAAGAAAATCCTGCATACAATGCATTTCACACTTGGCAGAAAATTGAGGTTTTGTAGGGCTGTTACTCCTGCGAATATTGTGTCGAACTAAGTGTGATCTCCATACACCTATAGTTACACTGTTTTTTGAAATGTAAATTAGCTGGCGTAAATGAATGAACTGGAAATCCTCTTTATGAAATAGGCCCCTGGTTTGCGTAGCATGCAAGATCCTTTATCGTATCATCTATGAAGGTCTGGAATATTCTCCAAAAACTTTCACATGGATTCTTGCACACATAAATTTTAAGATTAAACACACACACACTCACAGGAGCCTTACCTCAATAATTTTGCCATCTATAGACGTGTATGGGTGCCACACCCCTCTGTCATCACGCCACTGCCAGCTGACTAGGTCAATCACGCTACCATGTGACTTGCACAACATGTTGTCTATTGCAAACATTCCATCTGTGGGCAAAGCTGGCATCAGTTCACTACAAATGTATGCATAGTCCATATATGTACATACATTTAATTCATGAAATATTACAAATGCTGCAAAGCTGGCATCAGTTCACTACAAATGTATGCATAATCCATAATGTAGATTCTTTTCTTGACATTAGAGGTTGTAAAAAGCTAAACAATGTGGGCACCATCAGTGTAGAATTTAGACTTACATCCAAGACATGCACTCCTTCATAAATCAAATATACTTCAAATAAATTCATCTGCTCTTATCACTTTATTGTCTTGTCACTTTTGTTGTATTGACTGCTCTCAACACATGAAAACATTTGAAATCAAACTGCAAATATATTGTTGCCATTTCAGACGAAATTGTCTTAAAATTTTTACTGCTTTTATTTATAAAAGCATATCCTTGACTTTTTCTGGCTTTAACATTAAACACTGATGGTCAAGAACTACAGGGATTAGAATTAACGCCGGTGTTTTCTGTAAGCAATACAAATTCCTTTTAATATCTACTCAGGGTTTGATTTTCATAGTTGCTTTGTTTTGATTTATTAGGAGATTTCATGTTAAAACACCCCATGAGGTTTAAACAAACTATACAGTCAAACTGCCTGTGGAGAGTTACATGGAGGGGGGAGAAAGAATGGAGGATGTTACTAGTATACACTGCAAGAAGACAACAATTTCACACAATTTACGAGTCATCCTGATTGGTAATTTACGGGTATGTGAATTCAATATTGTGAGAATACGGCTAAAAATATATCCCGTTTGCCTTAATAATGTCATTTAGAATATTTTGTGTTTTAATTTTTAGCAATTTTATCTGACCTACAAGGTTCCTCAATCTGCAGAGTAATAGCTGTTATAGAGTATTAGAATCAGTTCATTTACATTGGTGTATACTGAGGAATGATGAAAAGGCTTACCCAATCAGACAAACTATTTCATATAGCTCTTGAGGAGTTCTTGAGATCAACTGAAAAGAAAAGCGAAATATGTATATTTGGTACATACTACTTGCATTAAGAATGTGAGATCTTGCCATTGTACCAGAACAATAAATATCTTCACAGCTGTAAGTAAGATTGAAGGGACACACATACCTCCACAGTGTGCATTTCTTCTTCTGATGTTCCAACAAGAAGGTAACACAGTGTATCTGCTATTTCTGAAAAAAAAACTTCATCTGTAATTCTTCATTCACTAACAGAAACCAAGAAGAAGCATTTCGACATGTTTATTCATTCCTGATTAACACACAGTAATGGACCATATCAACAATTGAATTTTCACAAGTGTATTTCACATAAACTCACTTATTGAAAAAAAAATTCTAGTTTCTACATTTCTGGTACAATTCACTTTAAATATGGCAAGCTGAAGATTTTATCAAATAGAATATTATCGTTAGAATATTCACAATAATCAATTTAAAATGAAAACTAAAATTCTGACTGTTTATGCAAACATCAGGATGACCCATACATAATCAAATGTTTTATAGACGGGAGTATCTAAAATGTGGTCTGGGATTTCAGAATTTTGTTTTGCATTCGATGTGCATCAGAGAAATTCTATTTCATTCTAAACATCTTACTTTGTTTGAGCAAGACCACAGCCAAGTCCGGACAACTGGCACACATGATGGATAACATTCGGATCACCATGACGAATGTGCTGGTACTGATAACTGGAGGGCTGACCACCAGTAATTGCTGTATGTTGGTCAACAAACCATGGACCGCAATCTCCTTCAGGGTCCTCTGGTCAGTCTGGAAGTTGTCCACCAGACGACAGAAACAAACACAGCAGTTCTCTACTGACTTTTTGTCCTGAGAATAAGAAATTTGTTGAAAGTGAAATCTGTAAAGGCAAACAGTTGAACAAACAGTCTTATATTGCATCGTATACATTCCTTTCTACAGTACTAAAAGATACCTTACTGTCAGTTAGTCTTATTCAACTTCTGTGAATAAGTTTTAATAAAACTGAAGAAATAAACACCTGTAAGTGTCAACGAAAACAATTTTCATGTATTTTGTACATTAAAATATAAAAAATAAATAAATCTTATTTTGATCATGGCTGACACATGAAACTAATACTTTCTGAAGCTAAAATTCTTAGAAAAAAGGTGAATTTTGGCCATTTGAAGTAAACTGGCAAGAAATAAACATAAATCTGACATCATGCATAATGAATTCAAACTTAAAATCCTACCTACTGTAGTTTTGTATACATGTACCTATGCATACGTAACACCAAATATACTGTATTCATACAATTCTGCCATCAACATACTTTCCAATTACGGTGAGTATCAGGGCCAAATTAGACTGTTAGTGAACCTAGTTTTCCATCAGTAACAAATGATACAATGTTGCATAGTAATACACAGATAAAGCTTACGTATGAGTGCACCAAATAAGCCATATCCTACAACAAAGTCCTATTTTCAATACACTAAGTCCACATACAACGTTGCCTTACCTGGTGAGTGAGTTTATTGCTCAGTAACTGCAGGGAATCTCGAATCAGGTGGAATTCGTCGTACGTCATGTTCTGTACACAGTTAGCCGTGATGGCCAGGGCACTTCTCTGTGCTGTGATACTGAAGAAATCCAGGAACATCAATGATACTGCTATTCCTCCCTGGAATTGACAATAAGATACAAAATGTAATTCACAAAATACAGATATCGCAAACTGCAATTCACAAAATAAAGACATCGCAAAATGTAATTCACAAAATACAGATATCACAAACTGTAATTCACAAAATACAGATATCGCAAACTGTAATTCACAAAATACAGATATCGCAAAATGTAATTCATAAAATACAGATATCACAAACTGTAATTCACAAAATACAGATATCACAAACTGTAATTCACAAAATACAGATATCACAAACTGTAATTCACAAAATACAGATATCACAAACTGTAATTCACAAAATACAGATATCACAAACTGTAATTCACAAAATACAGATATCACAAACTGTAATTCACAAAATACAGATATCGCAAACTTTAATTCACAACAAGATATCACAAAATACAAAGATGACACAAAATGCTTGCTTTAAAGAATTTGATCACAAATGTTTGCTACTAAAGATTTCATCACAAATGTTTGTTGCAAAATATTTAATCACATATGTTTGCTGCAAAGAATTTGATCATAAATGTTTGTTGGTAAGTATTTCATCACAAATGTTTGTTGCTAATTATTTTATTATAAATGTTTGCTGGAAAGTGCTTAATGCTATTTCCAACAAAAATAATTTTTAAGTGTTAGAAAGTAAAGAGAGCTTTTCTACAACTTTGGAAACTTACTGCTTGTAAAATGGATTTGCCATGCCTTCGGGACAACATTTCTAATGCAGTTAGTGACTGTTCAGCCACATCCATACACTGAATAGCCCTCAGCTGAAAATTAACATAATAGATACACATCTCCGTGAATGATTGACCTCAGAAATATTACATCTCAAACACTACAGAAAAGACAATTCTCTCAGCTGAAAAATTAACGTAATAGATACACATCTCCGTGAATGATTGACCGCAGAAATATTACATCTCAAACACTACAGAAGGGACAACTATACCTTATCCAGGAATACGGGCACAGCGTCCACCACGATGGCCGAGGACCGGGGCAGGGCCTCCATCATGTAGGTCAGGGCCCGACAGGCGTGGTTCATCATGTCAAAGTTATGTTCCATCTGTAGGAGGGTCACCAGGGCAGGCACCACCTGTTTCACTGGAAACCCTGCCAAAGTGTCCTCATTTCCCATCACTAGCAACTGTCAGCAAAATTAGGAGGAATGAAATCAAGTTCAACAAGAAAATAGCAGAGGCCCATGGGCCACATCCCTTGCCTGTGTCACCTTGGTCCTGTCACTGTTCAACTGTTGTGATTTTTAAAAAAAAAAATTGTTTTCATTCTTTATTCCTGTGATACAATTTAGTATAATATAACATAGAAGGGTGGAACATTCATCCCCTATACAGGTGGACATGATTGAGAGGGGAATAAGACAGAGCTTTAATTCTTCTCCAATCCTCTGTACGTCTTGTACTCTTAACAATTTTATCAAAAAATAGCTTATTGAAGAAAAATATCTTTATATCGAGACCCTGCCTCCCTTACTATTGCTCTTGAGAACTAGTTAAACCTTCCCTTTGAAGCTTCTGTATGTGATAGAGGCGTGTCAGTCCTGGCCACACCCTCTGCTTGCTGTATGCCTCATTTGTTTTCTTCGTTATAATTTGTGAACAAACTGACCCTACTGCTTTCATTTTACTGAAATCCAAGCCAAATTTTCGTAAATTTTTGTTATTCATATAAATATTTACATTTCCAATGTTTTCGCCTGTGATATCTTTACAAATTGTAATGATAGCCATTTTCTCATGAATGTAATGAAATTGTGAACAATGTGCATATGAATCTGATAAATATACATGTAACACTTCTATTCCAATGGGTGGGAATTCCAATAGAAATGAAAATATAACGGAAGTACCGTATTTTGCCGAATATAATACGCACTTTTTTTAGAGAATATTTTTGTGCCAGAAAGGGGTGCGTATTATATACCACAATAGGTTTTTGACCTTTTTTTCCAGATGAAACTCGGCGATTAAGTAGTGTAATATTTCACTCAAAGACCAAGGCTTCGGATACTGTACGCCTTTTCACGTTCACCTTTTTATTAACAAGAAAATTCGACCTCAAGAAAATTACTACAGAAACGTAAAATTGCAGAAAATGTGATACTTACAATATCTAAATAATTCAATTATCATGAAACAAACATCCAATTAAATTGCATTGGATCTGATAATTCATTACATCGCATGCTGCCATTATTGAAAGCATGTGTACACAATAATGCCTTGTCACGTGCTAAAATTGTTGGAAAATAATTTTGTCACTTGCTTAAAGTTGATTTACTGTAAGTTTTATGAATAGGCCTAATTTTTAATGAAATACTAATTTGAATCTTTGAAATAACTTTTCTTGCGTAAAAGAAATAATTACCGTAATGAGAGGGTGCCCAGAGCGTGTGTTTTACGAAGCCATTGTTGTGTACACTGTGCTTTTGTTAGATACCCCTCCGGGTAAAGAAATACCTAACAAAATTTTTTTTTCACACATTTTAATAAATGAAACAAGAATTCATGCAGATTTTCAGACATATATTAACATGTGAGCATGCATGACGATATATACAGGTAGATCTATAATATATAAACACACAGTTGTAATGTTTGTAATCTATCGTTGGGAATAAGCATTTCAAAAGCCTTCGAAGTCCTCCTCATCGTCACTTTCAAATAATTTATAAATGTCTCTGAGCACAGAGAGTGGCGTGTCGTCATCGCTGTCATCATCATATACAATATCATTTTCATCGCAATCCTCATCACTTGAATCAACTGGAGATTCACTGTCCTTACGAATGTTATCATCCCACAAGATGTCATCTTCGGATCCATCCATAGCGTTTGAAATGGAACATTTCTTAAATGCATGTACGATGATCTTCGGATCCAGTTCTTCTCACGCATCACATATCCATCGGCAAATGGTGTCAAGTTCCGGCTTCCTCAGTCTTCCTTGACTGGTGTAGGTGTGGTTATCACTACACATCCATTGGTTCCATTTTTGTCTCAATGAGACTTTCATAGGCTTGTTCACACTTACGTCCAGAGGTTGTAATACACTTGTCATTCCTCCCGGAATTATTGCAAGGTCTGTTTTATGATTCTCCTTTAACATATCCTTCACTGCTGGAGATCGATGGCATCAAAATGCATCTAACATACTGCGACTTTTTCCATCACCCGGACGTCGTCCCCACACTTTCTTTATCCAGTCTTTCGTAATAGCATCATCAAACCAACCGCTGGGATGAACATTCACAAATATTCCCTTGGGAAACTGAAGTTTGGGCATAGTTTTTCTTTTGAATACAACATACGGTGGCAGCTTTCCTCCGTCGGCAGTACACGCTAACATTACCGTAAATCGGTTTTTTTCATTCCCCGTGGTTTTGATTGAAACTGTAGAAGCACCTTTCCGATTGATGGTAGTGTCGGCTGGGAGATCGAAAGTTAAAGGAGTCTGATCTGCGTTCCCGATCTGTGATAGACTGTACTGATGTTTCTTCCTCATCTTGATGATGACGCTTTGGAAATTGGAAAGTTTATCCTCATAGTCCTCGGGTAATTTTCGAGAAATGTGTGTTCTGCGTCTGATTGATAAATCGTGTCTCTTCAAAAAAGCGTAACACCAATCCACTGATGCTTTAAAGTCCTGCGCTTTTGGTTCTTTCTTGGCAATTTTCAGTGCTTTTAGTCGTAGTTTGGCAGTTGATATTCCATATCTCTGTTGTCTGCGATCTGTAACCCATTCAATTAGTTCTGTTTCTATTGTAGGAAATAAAGCTGAGCGACCTCTTTCTGCCTTCTTTGTCTTTTGTAGCTGTTTTATTCTTTCTTTCTGGCGTCTCCAGAGACGTACGTTTGCCTCGTTGATGGAAAACTCTCTGCCTGCTGCCCGATTTCCATGAGTCTCGGCATACACTATTACTTTTAATTTTTCTTTTGCCGTAAAGGACTGACGTACTTTACCCATCTTCATGAAACAAAATTTCAGAGGATTATGTTTAAATTCTATATTTTTCTACCGTATCCAAAGCATTGTTTTTACAGTCAGAGCACTAATTATTTAGAGATCCCATTCAGCTTTTGATCAGTCATCGTAGTTAACGAGGAGTTGATAATTTGCATCTTTGTACCTACCATGGTGTGTTAATTACAGTAAAATAAGCGATAGTTTAATTGTTTAATTTCATTTTTATAACATCGGATATTTGATTGATTTTAAGTTTCAACAAAGGAAATATCGAGTCAGTTAAGACTTTAATGCTACAAAATCTCGTGCTTTGCTGAAATGAACAGGC
>NC_079172.1:30588726-30593726 GCF_947568905.1 Ostrea edulis | reverse complement strand
CAAACTTGAAAGCCCTTCACCCAAGAATGTTTTTTATCAAGTTTGGTTGAAATTGGCCCAGTGGTTCTTGAGAAGAAGAAGAAAATGTAAAAAGTTTACAGACAGACAGATGACGGACAACAGGTGATCAGAAAAGTTCACTTGAGCTTTCAGCTCAGGTAAGCTAAAATGAACAGGAGGCCCATGGGCCACATCACTCACCTGAGTCAACTTGCCCCATATTTAAAGATTTTCCCTATATATTCGCATGTAAAAACTTTTATCTCTATTGTGGCCCCACCCTACCCCTGGGGGCCATGATTTTTAAAAACTTGATTCTGCACTATGACAGGAAGCTTTCATGTAAATGTAAACTTCTTTGGCCCAATGGTTCTTGAGATGATTTTTAAAGATTTTCTCTATACATTTGTATGTAAAACCTTGATCCCCCTATTGTGGCTCCATCCTACCCCTGGGGGCCATGAACCTTGAAACTTGAATCTGCACTATGTCAGGTGCCTTTCGTGCAAATATAGACTTTTCTGGCCCAGTGATTCTTCAGAAGAAGATTTTCAATGATTTTTCCCTGTATATTTGCATGTAAAACTTTGATCCCCAATTGTTGCCCCATCCTACCCCCAGAAGCCATCATCATCATCATCATATACAGTTTATTTATTGATCAGGCCACCAATTAATCCTCTGTTGAGGGTGGGGCCTGATTGTCCAGTCTTGATCTAAGTCTTCCTCTCCATTCCTGTCTGCGATGAGGGTTGACGAAATCCATACCCAGGGTTTTCCTATCCCGCTTCACGACATCCTCCCAAGACAGTTTGGGTCTGCCAGTGGTTCTCTCCGCTGGTACGTTCAGTTGTCGGACTTGAGCAATCCAGCCAGTGCTGCACTCAACATGCCCCAGCCAACGCAGTCTGCTCTTCTGCATGATGTCTTCGAGGCTTTTAAAGTTGACTTGAGAGAGGAGGGATTCAAACGGAATGGTCTGCTCAGGCTTCACCAAACAGATCCATCTTATCATTGCTTTGTCGTTACGCTGCAATTTCTTTTTAGTGTTAGCAGAAACAGCACAAGTTTTGGAGCCATACATAAGCACACTTCTGACACATGAGGAGTATACACGCCCTCTAGAAGCTGTTGGTAGGTGCTTGTTGGTTAGGATTGGTAGCAGCTCTCTAAACTGTTTCCAGGCAGCCTTGCAACGTGTAGCTGCTGCGAGTTCACAGCCTCCACCTGATGACAGCATGTCGCCCAGGTAGCAAAAGTCTGTCACTACTTCAAGCGTGCTGTCACCAATACCAACCTCCGTCATTGGTCTGCCATCTATTGGTCTTGCCGCACCAGTGCAGCGCAAACACTTATAGTGAGGATCTGCTTTGATAGGGCCCTTTATGCCACTGCACTTTTTGTGCACCCATTCTGAACAGTGTGCGCAAAGGATTGAGTTGCTGCCTGTTCCACTTGGACATACAGAACAGGGGTGTTTGCCCGTTTTCCTCAATAAGTCGAGGTTGGGACTAGCGATCATGACCTTGGTCTTACCCATGTTCACTCTGAGACCCTTCTCCTCCATGCTACTTTTCCATCTGTCCAGACGTATCTTGAGTGATTCATGTGAGGTGTCAATTATTGCCAGGTGGTCAGCATATAGGAGCTCCCACGGGCAGCTGGTTCGAAATTTTAGTGATAGAGCCTCGAGGACAATGATGAATAGAAGGGGACTTAAGACCAATCCTTGATGGACGCCCACTCCAACTTTAAATTCATCGCTGTAGCTGTTACCGACTTGTACCCTACTACGAACATTGGTGTACATAGACGTCACCACTTGAACCAGCCATTCCGTAACTCTCAACTTACGCAGGGCCCACCAGATGACCTTTCTCGGGACACGGTCGAAAGCTTTTTCCAAGTCTACAAATGCCATGTAAAATGGTTTGTTTGCTGCCTGATGTTTCTCCATGACTTGGCGTATGATAAAGATTGCGTCTGTGGTGCTCCTACCGGGCATGAAGCCAAATTGCATGTCATCAATCTGTACTTGTTGTCTGATCAGCTGCTCAGCAACTCTTTCCCAGACTTTCATGACCTGATCAATAAGTTTGAGTCCATGGTAGTTACCTCTGTTTAGCGCATCCCGTTTACCTTTGTACAGGCTGACTATAAAGCTCTCTTCCCATTCCGCAGGTATGCACCCCTCTCTGATGATGGCTTCAATCAGTTCCTGCACCAGACTTGCCCCCAGTTCACCTGTTGGTTTCAACATCTCATGATTTTAACAAACTTGAATCTGCACTATGTAAGGAAGCTTTCATACTTACTTAGCTCAGTGGTTCTTGAGAAGATTTTTTAAGATTTTCCCTATATATTTGTATGTGAAAGTTTGATCCCCTATTGTGGCCCCATCCTACAACCGGAGGTCATGATTTCTAACAAACTTGAATCCGCACAATGTCAGGAAGCTTTCATGTAAATTTGTACTTTCCTGGCCCAGTGGTTCTAGTGAAGATTTTTAAAGATTTTCCCTATACATTTGTAAATAAAACTTTGATCCCCTATTGTGGCCCCATTCTGAGCCCGAGGTTTACGATTTTAACAAACTTGAATTTCCACTATGTCAAGGAGCTTGCATGTAAATTTCAGCTTTTCTGGCCAAGTGGTTCTCGAGAAGATTTTTAAATGAACCAACCCTATTTTTGCATTTTTGTGATTAGGGGACATTGTCCTTCCTTTGAACAATCTTGAATCCCCTTTACCCAAGGATAATTTGTACCAAGTTTGGTTGAACTTGGCCCAGTGGTTCTGGAGAAGAAGTCAAAAGTATGAAACTTTAAAGTTTACAGATGGACGGACAGACAGACGGACAACAGGTGATCAGAATAGCTCACTTGACAGTAAAACAAGCTTACAACATGCTTATAACAAGTTCACACTTATTGCAAAATGATTTTCATTTCTTCCCAGTAGTAACTAAAATTTTACTAAGGTAACAAAAATTTAACTCGATATAATGAAGTTTAGTTATAATGAACTGTTTTTTGCTGGTCTCAGGGTTTGTTATAACCATGTTTTACTGTATTTATTTTCCTTTTAAAGTTCTTTAATATCCTAACTCACTGTGTATACTTTGAATGATGCACTGACACCCCTGGGACGTGGCGATGTTCTGACCCCCTACTAGATTCCTCAGGTTGGTCTGCCATAGGCACTTTCCTCAGTCTGGCTCATGCCAGAAATTTTAACCTGAAAAGAATTCAACAATTAATCAAAGTTAAAACAAGCTTCAAGGTGTGAAATGCTGTAAAATCATTTAATTTCATGGAATCTAATTTTTGAGGTTTTTGTGATATAAAGATACCTACAAATTTAAAATCTGCAATGATGAGAAATGGAACATTAATAATGAATAATTATGAAATCAAGGTCCAAAAGCATACTTATTTTTCTCAAAACCACAAAAATAATTAATAGCCCGATGGTCTGTGGCCAGTAAATTATGGATTTGGGCTAGTGCTTTGTAAAGAGTATGTGCCCTTGGGGCTAGTTAATTCACATACTTATCGAAATTCCTCAAAAATCAGGCTAGTGAATATTAGACTTGCATACGTCCAGGTTTTAACTGGATGCAAAATCTTGATTTCACTTTTGTTAAGTTGTACTATGAAGAAATACCATGTAAATATAAGTTAGTAACAAGAAATGCACCAGTAATGAAGAAAATGACTGTTGTATGTTGATGTAGATGCTTACTTATTTTCATGGATTTAAATTCAGGGCTAAAGATAATTATTTCCATTCACTGGTTACTTGGGCTATCAACTTAAATTTTTAGTGGTCAATTGAGAACTACATGTATAACACTCAACTGCCCAATAGACATTAAGGTGGCTCACTACACCCTGAAATAGTTTATCAAATCAGTATGAATTGATTTAATCATAAAAGATATGATGATATATGATAAGTATATATACCAAAAAGGCAGAAAATATGCAAATTTGGATAAAAACATGATTTTCAAAAAAAATTATTTCAACACATATGAACAAAAGACTCAGGTGGATTTAAACTCGAGATCTGCAGTTCACCAGCCCAATGCTTTCACCACTGAGCTACGAAGATAGACAAACAAATCGATCGATACAAATAATTTCACAAAACATTTAAATCGCCATCTTGTGACGTAGTGTCATAATGAGTAAAAGCTTTAGCGTAGTGAGCTACCTTAAAATACAATTATCAGGACTTAAAACTGAGGCATAGGAAAGTGCAACTGAAAAAAAAACCAATATCAGGATTAGACCTAACAAATGTCAATGGACCACACACTTGCCTGAGCTTCTACATTTTCCCTTCCCTTCTTTTGTGGCCCCCACATTCAAATCTTATAAATGTGCTGGGTGCATCCCCTTATATCTGCCACCGTTTTCCATTATAGATTGACTTCAAGATTTTTCTAATTGGGGTTGTTCGTCCACTTGTATTTCGAATACATAGTTAATGATTGCAATCTTCGGACTCAGGTGAGTACTATGACTCATGAGACTTGTTCAACATTCGGAGTAGGAAAATTACACAATGGAATTCATCAATCTATACCTCCAAATTAGGTGTGTCTTTTGAACAATGACATTTATAACTGCAATCAATATATAGCAGTGTGCAAGAAATGAACACAAAAACATGGCACCAAAAAAAAAACTGTCAACAACATTATCTAACTCATTGGAAGTAATGATAATTTATCATACACTTCCTCAAGTATCTTTAAATACAATGAAACTTCTTTAAACCAGCCAGCTCTCAGACCGAGTAAAAAATGGCAAGTTTACAAGGATGGCCAGTTTACCAAGAACCTGCATTTAGAGACATTTCATCTCATCTCAATTTTCATTAGATATTTTTTCTTCACACCACGAACCATATCATAGTGTTCAAGGACTATTATTTCACTCTTGGAAATAAAACAAAATAAATGACTCAACATTATTGTTTCCAACCCAAGC
>NC_079172.1:30581226-30586226 GCF_947568905.1 Ostrea edulis | reverse complement strand
AATCAATCTACATTCCTACCAAAGTTCATCCCGAAATTCCAGATACTTCTCAAGATTATCAGAAATGAATTGGGAAAAATGCCTATATTTTTTGGTTGACTTTTAGCTGGGCCCTGGCACTATACGACTAAACAGTATTGGAGCATTGCAAAAAGCTATTACAGAGAATGTGCAGCATTAGATATCATTTCTAAGTTGAATTTCTTACCCCAATTCGTAAACTGAAGTCCGTAAAAGCTCCAAGTGACTGAAAATTGTAAAACCGTCATTTAACCGTCTGCACTTTCACTTATCACAGCCATTTTGACCAGTGCCACTAACTACTCAAATTAACATCACTATTATAAATCGCCACACACCTTTTGTTAATGTGGTTTGAATAAAAACAAATACATTTGTATTTTTATGACTTGTTATGTTATTAGCATAAATCATGTACTATAATGAATAAATATTTGATAAAAATTAGTATTTGAGTCTCTAAATCGTTATTGGTCCTCTTATCCTTTCTGGGTAATTAGTTGTACCGATGCCAGGGCCCAGCTAAAAGTCTACCTAAAAATAACAGGCATATTTCCTAATTCATTTCTGCATATCTTGAGAAGTATACGGAATTTCGGGATGAACTTTGATAGTAATGTAGATTTATTATTAGAATACAGAGTAGAATTTTATACGGTTTGGTTTGTTGTTTTTACATCGGCGAACTTGGGTACTCTATATTTAGAGTTCTATACCTTTACTCTTTAATAGTAAATTCGAACCCAAGCAGTATGATTGCCTGTGCTTTTAAGCAAAAGATGAAATGTAAAATCTTCATAAAAAACTGAGCATATTGACCCTTCTATAACATTTGGTTGACCACAAAGCTTTTTCAGAATTGAGCCAACAGTGGGTTAGCTGAAGGTCTGAAGCTCACTGGAAAGGTCAACTCCAATATATTGCCCGAGAGCTACAGATTTGCAGCTAATGGTTGGCTGGAAACAACTACTTTACTAGGCACTTACCATAAAAAAGCTTAAAACATCAACATTGTACATTTAAGTCATATCATGTAACAGTCATTATTTTCTGAACATATCAATCTCTTCCAATTGTATGAAGGTTTTCTAGGCCTGGCTCAATAATCAAAGCCCAGGATTTCTTTTGTGAACCTAGCCAATAAAATGTTTTCAGTACACAAAGAATATGAAAACATATTCAATAGTGCATGTACCAACATATTCCTAGATTGTAATAATATCATTGCGGTGATCATTTGGTATATTGGAACCTGGCATATATAAAAGTGTTATTCACATACAAGCTGCACGTTGTCCAATTATTGCACGACAGTTGGATGATACCATAACAAGTCATTAACAAATAAAATATTGGGGTTAGGGCTACTGCGAGAACGTTATTGAAAATAATGGATGCATGAGGATAATTTGTCTAATCAGTATAAAGCCAATTACGCAGAAATTACACCAAGATTTTAAAAATATGTTGGTTATATATCTCCAGAAAAACAACACAAATTAAGGTTCTATCCATCATACAGGGCTGATGTAATTTACATTTAACTGAGACAGCATAATTAACGTAACACTGCATGTAATTACAATGTATACATCACAACTTTCATGAAATAAACACCTCAATCAAAGTCATTATATAAAGTCAATAGTACAGCAAATAAATAACATAATGTAACATGTGACAATGAAAGAAAAAGTGAACAATCTCATACACCCCACTGCATTACTGCAAGAACAGGACAGACGGGCTGGAAATTCTAAGTTTAAAAAGGGCATAACTCCCAGAAAAATTGTTGAATCAGAATTTCCTGGGAATATACACATCTACACAGTGTATCCTTATTAACTACAAATTTTCACAAAATTCTGTCGAGCGGTCTCAGAGGAGTTGCACTAACAAGAACAGGACAGACAGACTCAAAATTCTAAGTTCAAAAGGGGCATAACTCCCAGAAAAATTATTGAATAAGAATTTCCTGGGAATATTCACATTTACACAGCGTGTCCTTATTAAGGTAGTGATTGCATGGGTAATTGAAAATTAATAAATCTATGATTTTTTTTTTTATTTTTACATATTTCGTAGTTGACAGTATCTGTAACTCATTATGAAAGTATCATATACGGTTTTCACGGAAATTGTGACACTACGGTTGTCATAGTAACCCCTCTTGTCGACTTTCCGTAATAAATGGTACAAGTATTTCAGACGGTGTTTAAAAATTATACAAAAGGGGTAAGTGATACAAATTTTATATCAAATTGAAGTTAAAACCTTAAATAATATATAATTTGTATTAATATGTCCATTTATTTTCATATAAAATAGAAGCAGGCCTGCTTATGAGCAATTTCGCAAATTTTAGAAGGCAATTATTCACCAAAGCAGACATATTTTCAACCCCATAGAAATAAACATGATAAATGAACAAAGATTTTTTTTTTCATTTTTAAATATGTTTTAACATATGCTAGTAGGAATTTTTCCTGAAAGTATCAATATTGGTTTTCAGGTTTACTATGGCGCTATGATCACTATAGTTACCCCCTCCCCCTCCTTACATTTAAATGCTGCAGGTGATAATTACAATAAATATGCATCTTACTTGTATTTATTTTAACTCATATTAAAACTATAAAAATGTTTTGATGTTTATTACTGAATTTATTCCATATAGAATGATAGTACTGTTGCTTTGGAGATGTTTTTATTACTTTCTCTTTGAAATTACTTGTATATTCATGCTCTGGAAGTGAATGTTAAAAACGCGGGAAATATAACCCATCCGATGTAAATTGTGCATTGTGACGTCGATACCTGCAACGTCTTTATTTTTTTTCTCCTTTCAAACCAAGCGATTATCAAACAACAAAACTTTCTTATTTTTTATATTATAAGAAATAACTGAACTAATAGAGAAAAAGATATTAACAGCGAGTGCTGCTTTCCAGAATACACACTTTTTGATTTCTCTAAACATCCACGTTACATAGTAGCATTTTAGATTTATGTGCACTAACACTATATACATGTTATGAAATTCATAGCATTATATATTATGATTTTAATAGGCCTAGTGGTTTGCGAATTAAATTTAAGTGTTGTAAGACTGCAAATTAACAGGGGAGGGGGGTGTATGTTATGTATCATGGAGACTTAGGGCCTAATGACTATTATTTAAAAGATAATTAAAACATAGGAATTTTTCATTTGTATTGTATTTCATTAGTATATTTCTAAACATATTTTCACTTTACCCTGTGTCTGGTTATAGCTGACAAGTCTTTGTTTCCATTGTCCGTCATTATTACTGATGCTTAAGCGCTTGACGTATTCCAGAATCGGAAATGAAAATAGTCTCTTTTTAAATACTACATGAATAAACCACGTGATGCCTTGCAATCACTACCTTAACTACAAAGTTTCATTAAATTCTACTGAGTAGTCTCAAGAGTTGTGCTGACAAGAAAGTGACCGACATGTAGAAAACATAATACCCTCCGCAACTTCTTTGCATGGGGTATAATAACATTGTCAATAGATACCTACAGGGCTATAAACAGCCTTATTCTCAACTGTGAATTCAGTTCAAAAAGTGAACAAACAATTGACACTGCATGTTTTTGTGAGCTTTGATTACTGCAAGTTAGTACTTTTTCATTGACATATTTTTCTGTAAATAATTGTATATAAATTGTTATATCTTTAAATTGTGTCATTGATTTCTGCTGGTCATGGGTGTATTCTCACCCACAACATAATGTTTAATCTTGTTTGTTATCTCAAACTTAATGGTGATGAGAAAAAACTTAATGATATCCAAAGGTTTGAGATGTTGGAAGTTAAGATACATAAAGGAGATGTAGTTGGGACTTCCAGCTCACTTCAGAATATCCATAAATAAATTAGGAGGAATTGTTTTAGCACACTAAATCTGATGTCTCCCCTTCAATTTTATCATTTTTAGGGATCATCTCTAAAGTGGAAAATTAAGAGTTTTGGTATTAATGTATATGTGCTTCAACCAAGAGACAGTGTTGTGAACATATGATAGTGAATTAAACTTACCAACATACCAAATATCAAAGGCCTATGTAAAAAGATTTTTAAAAAAAGAGTTATGGTCTGCAAAAACAAAAAGGTCAAGGTCATAAAAAATGGCAAGCAACACACCAAATATCAAAGGCTTGTTTCAAAAGACAAAAAAGTTGTAATACGGACAACAAATATGCCCAAACAATTCTATTATTTGACCTTTACATAAAACGTCAAGGTTAAAGGTCATAAAAAATGAATGCAACACAGTCTTAACGTGGTTTACCCACATGACAAACCAAATATCAAAGCCTAGCCCAAATATTTCTATTATTTGACCTTTACATAAAAGGTCAAGGTCAGCAAAAATGGGTGGCAACACACTGTCTTATTGTGGTTTACCCATATACCAAATATCAAAGCATATCCAGGGTTCGAAATTACCTCATGTCCGTAAGTCCAAGACTAGTAAAAATTATGTCGGACTAGAAAACTCTCTATAGCACTAGTCAATTCAGACTAGTGAAAATCAAAAAAAAAAAAATGCCCAAAAAATTCTATTACTTGACCTTTATATAAAAGGTTAAGGATCATCAAAAATGGTATATGACACACTGTCTTATCATTGTATACCTTCATACCAAAGGCATATGTTAAAAGACAAAAAAGTCATCGCCCGGACAAACTTTGTATGAGAAGCGGAAAAAGAAGAATTCACACTAAAACAATATGAAGAAGAATTCACACTAAAACAATATTGTCCCCCTTATGGGCAGGGGAGACATAATTATCATAAAAAGAGAACAAGAGGCCCATGGGCCACATCGCTCACCTTGGTCCATATCAGAAGATTTTCCATATCTATTTGCATGTAAAACCGTAGTCCCTATTATGGCCCCAAACCTACCCCCGGAGGCCATGGTTTTTGCAAACTTGAATCTACA